>NW_016107718.1:230804-232973 GCF_001604975.1 Cebus imitator
TTTAGTAGAGACGGGGTTTCACCATGTTGACCAGGATGGTCTCGATCTCTTGACCTCGTGATCCACCCGCCTCGGCCTCCCAAAGTGCTGGGATTACAGGCGTGAGCCACCGCGCCCAGCCTTAATCTCATTCTTTGTGTATGTGTGCTTTAGAAGTTTAGCTGTGAGAAGGGAGCCATAATTCCTGGTTGCAGGAGGAAACAAAATTTCCACGAATACAGGATCAATGTTGTTACATTGCTGTGTCTCCTATAGTTCCTAGAACTGTGACTGGCCTTTAATAAATGGCTATTGATAGTAAGATTAATGATCCTGAACTTGGGAATCAACCACTGAAGCATAAATGTGCTTGAAGAAGACTTTGCATTGTAATAAACTTGTAAAAGCCAGCATGCTTTAATTATAGAAACTGGTCCTTCCTGGTGAAGGCACACTGTCACAGTGAGGCAAGGAGGGGAGCGTGCCTGCTGGGAGGTGAGTTGACTGAGTGGAAGAGCTTCTGAAGTTACTTTCCTGCTCCTTGGGTAGGTGCGGCTGTGCAAATCACAGTGCCAAGCAGTAGGCTCAGAGCTGGCAGTGCCAGGTGTGACTTGTAGATCCTGAGTGATTATTGGCTTTGGAGGAAGCCACTGGGCTTAGATGTAACTCTTATTTCCTGAGTCAGGAGATTTTTTGCTTGGATTTAACAGGGTTGAAGAACCCAATAATTGTAAATGTTTTAGAGAAGAATATGTATTCCCGGTAAGTATGAGATTTTAGAGGTATGTAGGTAGACTCTTGGGCAGAGCTGAGTTTGCTTTGGTTGGAGAGTTACTTTCTGGAATGCAACAGCTTTGTCACTCACACTGGCTGTGGTGTCTTGAACAAAACTAAAAGCTGCTCCAAAGCAGAGGTAGCTTTGTCTTCCTCATCTTTGTATCTTCAATTCCAAATGCAATGATTGGGACATGCTGATGCTCAGTAATGATCTGTTGAACGGATCCAGGCTGAACTGAAAGCTAGCAGTGTGTATTCATGGTTTCCTAGGGTGGTGGAAATGGGGAGAGCCCTGGCCACCCGTGGCTCCATCCGGCGGTGCCTTTGTATGGTGCAGCAGTAGCTATAGAGCCTAGCAAGCTTTTCCCAGAGAGTCAGTTCAGTTCAGTTCAGTGAGTTTCAGTGAGCAGTATAGGCTGAGGGTCCCTCAAAATTCCAAGTAGCACTGGCTCTCCCAGCAGCAGGCGTTGTTCCTGTGAGAAAGAATGGCTGGCTGGGGAAGCAGTGTGCTGGCGAGACTTCAGGGATGAAGGTCATCCTCTTCCAGATTTTCTTCCAAGTCGAAATGCTCTCCTTGGCTCCACGAGAGATCCTCTTGCCATTACTACTGTGATGTGTGGACTGTTTATGGGTTATTTCTTACAGGTTCCTGTTTCAGATAAGGGGAAGCATGGCCAAGACTGGTCAGTGAGTCTGGCCCAGAAGGGTAATGGGGTTGTTTTCTTGCCAGGTACATGGGCAGGGCTAGTATTATTAATATTTCAAGCCAATTGGAATGGATAAATGTTGCATTATAAAAATATGAAGCAAAATATTTCATTTCAGTGTTTCTATTTCTGGAAATACAAACTAAGTAACAAATAGTTGTCTGACTTGCAAATTGTTGGTTTCAAGGTCAACATCTAAACTTTCTTTATTGCTCCCTTGAAAATTAAGAAGTTTCTGGATTAATGGCTGTTACTCCCAAATTTAGATTCTGCATATCAGCCTATCTATGCCTAATGTAGTAGATGTAATAGTCTAATTAGAAGGAAAATTGCTGGAGTTACCCTGCTGGTTTATCTTACTTGTGCTTGTTTTCCTTTTGAAACTTTCAGGTGCAACAGTGCCAGCCCACAGGGCCATCCTGGTGGCCCGTTGTGAAGTGATGGCAGCCATGTTTAATGGCAACTACATGGAAGCGAAGAGTGTCCTGATTCCTGTTTATGGTGTTTCCAAAGAGACTTTCTTGTCGTTTTTAGAATACCTATACACAGACTCCTGCTGCCCAGGTTAGCAATACAAATGTTGATAATATCTCATCATGCCGGGCGCGGTGGCTCAAGCCTGTAATCCCAGCACTTTGGGAGGCCGAGGCGGGTGGATCACGAGGTCAAGAGATCGAGACCATCCTGGTCAACATGGTGAAACCCC
>NW_016107718.1:233178-245811 GCF_001604975.1 Cebus imitator
AAAAAAATATCTCATCATTCCTTCTTTCCTTGCCACCTTTTGGAAGTAGATGCTCGGTTCTGCAAAGAAAAATCAGCACTGAGACAAAGGATCTTTCAGCAATGCAATTTTTACTTCCTGGACTACGGCAGGAAGGGTGCTCTCACTAGCCCTCTTGCCACAAGAATACAATGAACAAAGGAAAAGCAGACAGACTTATCCCTTATCCATTTGGGGTCATCTTTACTGCTATGTCTGATCTCCGTTGATTGGAGCCAGACTGCACAATCTAAACTCAAACCCAATTGGCTAATAACTTAAAACTTTTCTAAACAGGTGAGAGCAGTGGAGAGCTGGGACACGCCTGTGAGCACATCCAGCACGGATACCTTGGTTAAAGTAGTAGGGCACAGAATGTACTATGGGCTTGTAAGCATGGCATGTTTAACAGCTACATAAGATAGGGCTTAACAAAGTTATTAGCACACTTATTCTTAAACAAGAAAGGAAACTTTAAAAAGGAAATTTTCTACTTCCCACACGACCATTTTGTTAAATTGCATTCTTGAAATCTATTTTCATTTAAGATTTATTAGTTGGCTGGGTGTGGTGGCTCACGCCTGTAATCCCAGCACTTTGGGAGGCCAAGGTGGGCAGATCACCTGAGATCAGGAGTTCGAGACCAGCCTGACCAACATAGAGAAACCCCCATCTGTACTAAAAATACAAAAGTAGCCGGCCATGGTGGCACAAGCCTGTAATTCCAGCTACTTGGGAGGTTGAGGCAGGAGAATTGCTTGAACCCAGGAGGCGGAGGTTGTGGTGAGCTGAGATGGCGCCATTGCACTCCAGCCTGGGCAACAAGACTGAAACTCTGTTTCAAAAGAAAAAAAAAGAGTTATTAGTTGACATCATGGAATGTACTAAGCAGTTGGAGGTGGTGCTGGAAGAACAATAAATTTCCATTCAGTTAAGGAGAAGTGCAGTGATTGGGTGCTTTTTATGGGTCTCTGATGCCGGCATAAGTTCACATGTCCTAGCCAGCACCTACAGCATGGGGATCACTGCAGGTACTGGAAATGGAGTTGTCTGCAGGTACTGGAAATGGAGTTGTCTTGTGATACCTATGGCCACTTTAATTCTAGAGATTGGGACAGATTGTTACGTGGAGCGCTGTCTCTTCCACGAGAAGAGGAGAGTTGCACAGCTGCTTTGATGCCTGTGACTTCTAATTGGGGCACTTTTAAGGACTTTCAGTATTCTGAGACTTTTTTGGTCTTTCTGGCCCAGAGGATGTGGGATTTGTAAAAGCCTGCTTTTGACTTCTGCCAAGGTCAGAAACCCCTCAAACTGACTTCTCTGAAAACTTTTCTTGAGATGTTTAGGATGCCCAGTGGACTGTAGGATTCATTTCCAAATTCACTGACAAAGGACTATCTTTGACCAGGAACCAAACATCTGTGGCAGCTCTAGGTGGAAAAGATCTTGCAGGGTTCTTCTAGCTGGAGGCGTTTGAAGAAATAGCAACATTTTTTCGACAGGCCTGGAGCCTTGGGATGCTCCAGGGAAGCCCTCTGTGAATAGTCTTCAGCCTTTGGCCACCAGATGGCACCCACCACAAGCACAACTAGCTTTGGCTCCGTGGAGCTCAATTCAGGAGGCTGAGACCTTGATTGGAGAACCTGGTCAGGCACCCTATTAAATGTAAAAAGCAAACACACATTTGAGGCCAGATCGCTCTTCAGATTCACTGCTTTGGTTTTTAGATTACGAAGACTTCTTACATTTGATATTGAAATAAGCTTTAAACAAGTCATGAGCCCTCTAGTGAAAGATTTTAGAAGTTCAAAAAGAAGCAAATTGATTTGTTTTGGTTAAATTAATTCTGCTTTTGCAGCTTGGTGTAGAGTATTTTGGAGCCAGTTGCTGTTGTTACTGTCAGTGTTAAAGACTGACCTTTGGCCAGGTGCAGTGGCTCACACCTGTAATTCCAGCACTTTGGGAGACTGAGGCGGGCAGATCACCTGAGGTCAGGAGTTTGAGAACAGCCTGACCAACATGGTGGGACCCTGTCTCTACTAAAAATACAAAAATTAGCTGGGTGTGGTGGCATGTGCCTGTAATCCCAGCTACTCGGGAGGCTGAGGCAGGAGAATCGCCTGAACCTGGGAGGCAGAGGTTACAGTGAGCCAAAATGGTGCCTCTGCACTCCAGCCTGGGTGACAGAGTGAGACTGTCTCAAAAAGAGCCTTATTATTTTTGCCTAATAGAAATGAAACCATTGGTTCTTTTTTGAAATAAAACTTACTGTTTATTATTTCACTGTTGACAAATTTGTGTATTAAATTTAAAAATTAACCAGATTTCAAATAACAGGAAAGTTTGGTTTTCAATCATCCTCTCACTCAACTAATTGAAGTTGCTAATACTAAGTTTTACCTTGCTAATTAGAAGAAATTATGGAGGAAAGCAGTAATAATGATAGGATTTTTAAAAATTGGCAAAAGTGTATTAGGGAAAAATGAGTCAAAATGAATAATCAGAAAGTTAAGCCAGATACTGGAATCTATGCAATGGGAAGAAAACAGAAGACAGGTAATGTTATGTTAAATATTCACCATACACAGTGTTCTTGGTTCAATAGCTTCAAAAGAATGTAAAAAATGTAAGAATGTAAGGAGGGATAAGAATGAGAATTACATGAAAAACCAGATTTCTAGGAAGTAATTGAAAACCCCCCCAGCCAAACTGGGTGATTGCCAGGGGCTGGAGAAAGGGAGAAACAGGGAGT
This sequence comes from Cebus imitator, assembly GCF_001604975.1. NCBI lineage: Eukaryota > Metazoa > Chordata > Mammalia > Primates > Cebidae > Cebus > Cebus imitator. The sequence goes on from NW_016107718.1 coordinate 235,949, forward strand.
TAGTGTTTCATGGGTATAGAGTTTCAGTTTGGGAAGAAGAAATATGTTCTGCAGATGGTGGTGGTGATGATTGCACAGCAGTGTGATGCACTTCATGCCAATGAATCGTTTACTGAAAAATGGGTAAAATGCTAAATTTCATGTTATGTTTATCACAATAAAAACAAAGCAACAAACCAACCAACCTGAAGACTAAAGCCAAGAAAAAAAAAATGGCAGGGATCTAGTTTAGCTAACAGAAAGATTTACCAGATAATCCTGGAATTAATTTTTTTTTTTTTTTTGAGACGGAGTTTCGCTCTTATTACCCAAGCTGGAGTGCAATGGTGCGATCTCGGCTCACCGCAACCTCCGCCTCCTGGGTTCAGGCAATTCTCCTGCCTCAGCCTCCTGAGTCGCTGGGATTACAGGCACGCGCCACCATGCCCAGCTAATTTTTTGTATTTTTAGTAGAGACGGGGTTTCACCATGTTGACCAGGATGGTCTCGATCTCTTGACCTCGTGATCCACCCGCCTCGGCCTCCCACAGTGCTGGGATTACAGGCTTGAGCCACCGCGCCCGGCCAATCCTGGAATTAATTTTTAAGGGCAATTATAGAATCACCTTTTCTAAAGAATAATTTAAAAAAGAATAGATTCACTTCTGAGTATGAAAGTTTAAATTGATTTTTTTTTTAATGGAATAATAGGCTGGGTGCTGTGGCTCACATCTATAATTCCAGCAGTTTGGGAGGCCAAGGTGGCAAGATCATTTGAGCTCAGGAGTTCAAGACCAGCCTAGGCAACATAGTGAGACCCTGTCTCTACAAAGAAAGAAAGAAAGAAGAGAGAAAGAGAGAAAAAGAGGAGAGAAAGAGAGAAAAAGAGGAGAGAGAGAGAGAGAGAGAGAGAGGAAGGGAGGAAGGAAGGAAGGAAGGAAGAGAAAGAGAAGGAAGGAAGGAAGGAAAGAAAGACAGACAGAAAGAAAGAAAGAAAAAGAAAGAAAGAGAAAGAAAGGGAAGAAAGGGAAGGAAGGAAGGAAGGAGAGAGAGAGAAAGAAAGAAAAGGAAAGGAAGGAAGGAGGGAAGGAAGGAAGGAAAAGAAGAAAGAAGAAAGAAAAGAATAGATAAAATGGAGTAATAGTGCAGAATGCTGACTCCCTTGAGGCTTTTCCTGAGCACTCTGTTCTATGGTGGATGATATGGTCAGCATGCTTTTTTGGTTGTTTTTTGTTGTGTGTGCATGTATGTGTTTAGGTCATTAAAGAAATGGTCTTATCATCCACTTTCTCTTATTTCCCTCTTCTCATCAGCTGGCATATTCCAGGCCATGTGTCTCCTGATCTGTGCCGAGATGTACCAAGTGTCCAGACTGCAGCACATCTGTGAGCTGTTCATCATTACCCAGCTGCAAAGCATGCCAAGCAGGGAATTGGCATCCATGAACCTTGATATAGTTGACCTGCTCAAAAAGGCCAAGGTGATTGACTCTGTGTACCTGATAGCCTTACTTTTTATAAAATACTTTTTTAAATTATACTATTTAAAAATTTCTCCTTTTTTAATATACGTTAATACTAGTCTTAGTTTGCAAGTGTGCTTAATGAAGCTAAAGTCCTCCACAACAGTTTATCTGTGTAGATAATTTTGAAGCATTACAATTTGTGTAGAGTCCCTTTATAAGGAGGAAAAATGTCCTGATACGGAATTTTTCAACTAAATAGTGGCCCTTAGCAGAGTCACTTGAATGTGGTGCTATACTGTGTCACACAGGCATTATAGGAAATAGAATTTACATTGAATTTCCCCAAACAATCGCATCTTCAGGTTCCTAAAAGGAAAATGACAGAACTGGTCCATATATACTGATAGTGATGGTTAAGCTAAACCCATTTACTTCTTCATTTTTCATTCATATAATGAACATGTTTTGAAGTTTCAGTTGCATGTAGGAGATGTTGGTGTGCCTCATTTATTCTTGCAGAATGCCTTTTGTTTTCATGTCTCGCTATGTTAGTAATCACTGCCATATATGTACATACTGCTTCTGGGCCTCTTGTAAGCTCAGTTTCTTTTATTTTCAATAATTATATTGCTACTGATTTTAGAGAACAGAGGGCGTTACATAATTCAGTTAATTTTAAGTAACTGCAGTTATAGAGGCCCTAAATTATGAATTGGAGCCAGGTCTGTAAATAAACTAGGACTGCTTTGTTGAAATCAACTTCCCAAACCCCTAGATATGCTCCCAGTCAAAAACCTGCCAAATCCTCATTCCCGCCTTCTTTCATTCCTGGAAACAGAAAACTTATTCAGATGGCCCGTCCTACTGTTGGCCATCCTGCCATTCCATCCACTGCCCGAGACAGTTTCAGGACTTGTGGTTGTGGCACACGGTTGTGTACTCACCTTGTGGTAAGCCGAGCCCTCTAGGTCTTTTTCATAGGAGTATATTTGGTCAATCACTACAGTGTCAGTACTTCTTGAAATATTATCTGGCACCCAGCACGTCTATACCTATCAACGTCAACATCCAGGGTTACAAAAACAAGACAACTTTTATCTCCATCCACATTACTAAAATGGAGCTGCATGATGGGGCAAAGGCCAGATCTGTGACAGCCGAAAGCTTGCCTCCAAGCTGAGACAAATTCATTAATCAACGCCTCTGTTTATAGAAGCAAATTTATTTAAAGCATCTAGGTCTTCTCCTACTATCTCCTTAACTATTTTGGACTTCATTTCTCACATAATCAAGTCTTACTATCACATGTATTTAATATTAGGAATAAAAACAAATTTAAAAATTGAGAAACCTTGATCTCTCTTTGTAATATATTTACCTTCAGCTCATAATAAATAAATAGCTCACCTCCAAATTTAGTTTACAGTTTTAAAAATTCTTTTCAGTAATTTCACAATCTCAGTTCATTTTTATGTATCATTTTCATACTATTCTAACAAGTTGTTCATACATTTTAAAAAACTGAACAGAAGTTTCTTTTTCCTTATCTTTTAGTATCCTCTTAAATCATTTGTGTATAAGAGAACTTCCCATGTGGTCCCATTGATTTCTTTAGGTGCGTCCCCTCACTGCCCCTGCATGTGGTTCCTCATCAGAATCATTTTCGATTGCACTGTCAGAAATTCTTGACTTGTTTTCCCTTATTCTGTGGTTTCTGACTCTCTGATTATCCTCATCTTTTCCCCTTGAATTTAAAACAATCTAAGATACCAGCTCATTTTGAATTTTGTTTCTGAAGACTTTTTATTTTCTAAGATTAAGCCTAAATTTACCAGTTTTTCTTTATTCTTTTCCTGGTGGTTCCTAATTTGGCAGTTATGAATTCCAGATAACAGACATTTTCTTCCCAAGTTTTCTTTGAAGTTCCTAGTTTGAGGTTTCACTTCACCAGTCAGTTCACCCTGTTGGTCAGAATTTGCCAACTTTTCCCTTGCCATTTCTCTGACTTTTAGGACTGAAAGTGCCTTTTAGCAGTATTAGATTCCCAGTAGCTCTCCAGATAATCAAAATTTCTGATCACTCTGCCAGTTTTGTACTATGTATCAGGAAACATTACTCATACTTTCGTAAATAGATAAGCAGTGTGGGTATTCTCTCACTTCTCTGTCCATTTTCCCTTAACTTCTCTCAATTCTCTACCATGATTTACCTTCAGGTTTCCATCAAGGAGAACTCTTAAAATACAAGAATTGAGGTGGAGATTAGGTATCTCCACTCTTGTTGAAACCCTATCTGTTTGTCTTGCTCCTCAGGTGAACTTGCTTTAACATTGCTCACCATCAGCTGCTACACAGATACAGGTGCAGTTAGTGAAGTCCATAGCCTTAGATTAAAAGCTTAAATTAAATCTTCAAGAACCTCAAGTAGATGCAGCCATGCATTGCTTAAAGACGTTTGGCCACTGCAGCAGCCGTAGATTGTTATTCACTGTTGGTCTGGCTTCTTCCGAGAATGATGTACTTTTAATATTATTTGTTAATAGTGCTCCCTCATCCTGTCTGCTGTCACAGTAGACTGAAGGCTGCATCAGGTAAAGGCACATTAAACGTGGGTATGGGCTCTCCGTGATTGCTCCCAGGCCGTTATCTTGATCTAATCATCACACTGGTGGCCATTATGTGCAGTATTGTTTCACTTTTCATTTTTCTTGCAGTTTCACCACTCTGATTGCCTTTCAACTTGGCTACTTCATTTCATTGCTACTAACTACCTCATCTTCAGTCAAAAGCCGGAATTTCAGGATCTTTCAGGTAGAGTGCCAATTTCTGCTTTGAAAAGAAAACTTTATGTTCTTTGTTCTTAGATTTGAGACATAAGTTGTAGAAGTAGTAGTTTTAGCAAAATAAGAATAGTCAATGTAATAAATTTCTTATAAATTTTTCAGTGTGGTAATTGAGGACACAATTTATAGTCATCTTTGTTACACAAGCGGCTTAACCTGTGTTATACAAGATGTTTTCTAATGATCATTTTATAGTTCCCATCCTTTTTTAAACGAATTCTTTTCCCTGAAATAGGTAAGGTGACAAAATATGTCCTCAGGTGGCATTTGGTTGTGATAAACGATATCTTAGTTTTAAGTACCTAAGTCAGTAGCAAAGTTTAAACAGTACAGATTTTAAAAATTTTTATAAAAGAATTTAACTGTTGTTAACTATATGATTTATAGTTTTATTGTACTAGATATCTGTATTTACTGAGTATATCTATATAGGAGTCCATTATATTACTTTGGAATAACAGGTTTTTTTATATATAAAAGAATGTTGTGAAACTTACTACTAAGAGTATATGTAATATGCTTTCTAAGGTAAATTATAAAGATTAAAACCAAAGAGTGAACTACTGAGTACTACATAAGAAGAAAAAAATGAAAATAAAATGGTTGTCAGAATAGACAGTTTAGATGCAGTGGTTTGCTCATGTTACTATCTAGCATAGACTCAAGGAAAATTTGATCTAAAAAGAAAAGGAAGTAAAAGATTGCCTAGTCAAGGAGTTTCACACTCTGGACAAATAAATCTCCATGGAGATAACTGAAGTGTCTTCTAGGGTTGGGGAGCAGAAAGTAAGGAGTCTGAGTGAGGAGAAGAGAGAAGGAATAAGGGAAAGGGAAAGAGAAGGCTAAAATTTACAGCTCTTGGACTCTTCCCTCCCTCCCTCAGTCGGAGTAGTTCCCCACTGTTTCTGTTTTATATCTTGAGTTCTACCTAAATTTTACTTTGTAAAAAAGCTTCTGCTGGTAAAAGATACAAAAATCATATGGTCGAGATGGTGTGCCCGCCTTGGCGCAATCCCAGCTACTAGGGAGGCTGAGACTAAAGGACTGCATGAACCCAGGAGTCTGAGTCCAGCCTGGGCAACATAACAAGACCCCTGTCTCTAAAAGAAAAAGAAAGTAAAACTCTTTTTTTTATTCAGCTACTTGTTGTACAGTTAAGGGAACTCAGGAACACACAGTCAGTTTTTGGGAGATGTATTCAGCCAGTCAACAAACATTATATGTCTATTGGGAGCCTCCTTACATAAGTCAGCTGTTAGTACAGTAGAGAAGCATAATCACATCAAAACAAAACAGCAGGTATTTATTAGCTATGTAGTTTGTGCAAGGAGAAAACAAAGTCAGTTCATAAAGATCAGTCATGTTCCTTGCTGTCAGTTAGATGGAACATTCTTCTATAACTGTTCTTTAAGTAGCTGCTTCTATAGTTATTCTTTAAGAAGCTAGCTAAAAGTTAAGTGAATTTTGGTCCTGGAGCCACTTTCATCATGCTACCTTAGATCACTCTTATTTGTAAAAGAAGAACAAGGTTATTTTCTACTTACTGTCTTGTATAGATGTATAGTATACATGGAGGGCTATTGCAACCTTGGGAGAAAGATGCTCTGTAAATCCTTTTCGTTATAAATTTTTATCATATGTTATTACTTACCCAGTTGCCTATTAAGTATGTTATGACACGTGGCAGGGTGCAAAGCAGGGCTCCCAGTGCAATGTGAGGTGGCAGGCTGAGGAGCTGAGGCTGTGTCAGTGTTATCTTCTGTTCCTTTGTTGGGAATTTAAAAGGGAATCATGAGAGCTCTCATTCTGCAGTGCCTCTTCAGAGTCCAGGAGCCTGCTGTGAGGTGTCGTCTTTTTGGTCAGAGGAAAAAAGCACCTTCTGGATAAGGGAAAATTTAATTGTCTAAATCAATAGTTACTAACTGGCCGTCTGTGGTTTAGGCGTAGCCTGCCAAAGGCTTTTATTTGGACCCCGTAGTATGTTTTAAAATACATAGTACTGGTATTTGAAAATGCCATATTTCTGACTTCTTTTGAAAAACTGGAAGATCTGGCTGCCCCAGGCCTGTCTTTCTACGTGGCAACGTGTGGCTTGGCAGTGGCAGCCCACCAAAAGGAGCATGTCCTCTCCAGAGGGTCGCAGTCACTTCTCTCTGGCACCTTACATCTGGCCCACGTCACATGGTCACTTGAAGTTGGGAAAGGTTCTTGTCACAGTCACTCTACAGCTTCCTTATAGAACTGCCCATCTGCAGTTTCAAAAGTTCTCAAGTTATTACTATAATTCTACTACTTGTTTTCTGTTGACTGAGAATTTTTCATTTTTAGTGGTGTTGAGAAATTTAAAAGTGAGACTGGAAAAGAGGTCATGTCAGTACAGACACAGATACATCAGAACCCAGTTAAATAGGTCATTAACTATTAGGATTTTATATACTGGACTCATGAACACAAACAGCAGTGCACAGGAATATGTAACCCTTGGCATTTATGAATTCATTCTTCTCACAGTTTAATTTGGCTCAGTAGTATGTGTTATGTGTTATGGGGTTTTGTTTGTTTTGTTTTGCTTTGCTGGCTGCCAGAGCTCATCTGTAATAACTTTTCTCTGGTTTTTAATATTTACTGAAGGAGTAGCTTCATGTCCCCTTTGCTTCCTATTGAAACTTAGAACCGATTTCCCTTAGCAGTTAGTTTGTATGGTCCTGCAGCCTAGATCAAGACCTTAATAATCTGAATTATAATAGATGCGGTTAAACAGTAGATGGAGAATGGAGATGGAGATTCTCCTGCCTCATCCTCCTCAGTAGTTGGGATTACAGGTGCATGCCACCACACCCAGCTAATTTTTAAAATTTTTTTATTTTTAGTAGAGACGGGGATTCACCATGTTGGCCAGGCTGGTCTCGAACTCCTGACCTAAAATGATCCACCTGCCTTGTTCTTCCAACATGCTGGGATACAGACATGAGCCACTGTGCCTGGCCTCCAGCAAGGTCTTTATAATCTTATCTTGCATGGACCTCCAATCTCATTCTGTAACCTAGAATGCCTAACCATCTAGGAATGCAGCCCAGTAGGTCTCAGCCTCATTGTCCTCAGCCCCTATTCAAGATGCAGCTGCTCTGGTTCAAACGCCTCTGACAGTTGTGCTTCACCAAAACTAGAGAATAAACAAAGTGATGACCTGGAGTTCAGGAATGGAGGGATCCAACCCCAAGCCAGGAAGCAGGTCCAGAAAGCAGGACAGGGCAGCGGCAACCACAAGAAAGAAGAGCTTATCTGATGACTGTAGCTAGGTGGGAAACACAGCTGAGAGGACTGTAAGGACTTTGGAAGACTGAGTTCACTACAAAGAAAACTATTACAAATAGAAAAAAAAAATCTAGTCCATTACATCCAGGAAAAACAAAAGCTTTATTGAAAAAGAAAAGAAAAATAATTGAATACTACTCGAAGCAGTGGACAAGATATATATAATTGTAAGTCACATAATAACTTAAATCCTGATTCTAATTTAACCAAAATGGTAGGAAGTTGTTCTGGAAAGCTTTCAGGAAGGGTAGGAAATGTATCACAGAGCTTGGATCTCATCTATTAAAGAGGAAATCAGTAGCTGATATCTTCATTGATCCACAATAAAACATATTCAATTAACATTCTTTTTCTTAAAACTTCAGTGGAAGAACGCAGCTTTGTTGAAAAGCACAGGTGGCCATCGAATATGTACTTGAAGCAGCTTGCGGAATACAGGAAGTATATTCACTCCCGGAAATGTCGTTGCTTAATAATGTAACTTGGAGCTTTTATACACTACATTTCTTTTTTATTATTATGAAGAATGGGATACCTCCAGGTTCCAGTAAAATTCTTTTGACCGAAACCAATGTGGGTGTTAGAAAAATTACCATGTAGCTTAATATGTTTATTAGTTCTCTTTGAAAAAAACTACCATTGTGGTCTTAAAAGGGAACAAAATATACCATAGGCTAAAACTAAGGCTTTTTTTCACTCTAGAATATAAAGCTGTTTTACAATTGTATTTTCCCTTAAAGATGTCCTCTTGCTTTAGTGATATTTAGACCCCTCTCAGTGAAGAAATGCTTACATTTAAAAATATATATATATAGGATTAATACAGAAATTTCATCATGTCTGATTAATTGCTGTATTAAAATAAGGGGCATTTAAAGACCCAGCTTAACTATTTGTATAATAAGAATTCTAGGGAAAAACCAGTCAGTCCAACATGAGATTTTATTTTAGGAATAGAAATTTTCCTGCTGAAAGTGAAATGCCACTTGGTTCTCAACTGGTAACAGTGTTTGAATCATCATAAAAAAAATTTCTGCTTTTCACCTGGACAACCCAGCTGAGATACTTTGTCTCCTTTTGGCAATCTGAGTAGGCAGGGAACCTAGTCAGGCTGACTTTCTTAGTGTGTAGCTTGTGTAGCAGCACAGGGCTCCAGATGTAGAAGGACCTCACACTTGGTTCAAGGCTCTGCTATAGCAGAAATTCTTTTTTTTATTATTATACTTTAAGTTCTGGGGTACACGAGCAGAACATGCAAGTTTGTTACATAGGTATACACGTGCCATGGTGGTTTGCTGCATCCGTCACCCTACGGAAATTCTTAATGTTTGAAGAAGGGCACCATGATTTCATTTTGTGCTGAGCCCCCCAAATTACATCTATTTCCTTGCAGGAAATATCCTATGTTTTCTTGCTCAAACAGCTTCTCTCTGAAAGCAGAAAAGAGAAGGAGGCTCACTGGAGGGAAGAGAACATAGTGAAGATTCCCGCCTTTGGGGAGGTCCGAACCACCCAGGGCCTCCACTGCCACCTCAGCTGGCAAGGGAGAAATGTGTTGTGTTTTCTTAGCTTTAAAACAGTCACAGTTCTGGCTCTATTATAGATGAACAGGTACTTTCTTGATCATTCTGTAAGACCAGGAGGTTGGTAAGAGTGACTAACCAGCCTAACTTGAATACACATTTATAAAGATGCTCATAGGGAAAGATGCTCTGTAGAGAATTTGCTATTGAAGTTGGCTCAATAATTTTTTTGTGTGTTATTTACTAAGATTAGGACATCAGTAGGTTAAATTCGTTGACGTCTTTTCAAGGACTGCAGATTATTTGAGAAAAAGTAGCATGAATCTTGTCCTCTAAGATTACACAGTAAGTTCAAAGAAAGGATATAAGTCAAAGACTTGCTTATATAGGAGAATGGACTGGGATAGAGGACAGAATGATAGTTTCTTTCTTTCATATCACATGTAGAGAGAAATAATCATATCAGAAACTCACAAACCTAGAGATAGAAAACAGATTACTGTCTATTGTCAGCATGATTTTCATCTGTAAGTCAATACTGGCATATATTTTTCTTTAATTTCCAGTGACGTTAGTATACACACTGTTTGTCCAACTTTTCAAAAATTTGATTACATGGTTTTATAGTGTAGTATTTGTACTCCATACTGTTAGCCCTTGTTCGTATACCAACACTGCCAAAGTGAAACATTAGGCTGGGCGTGGAGGCTCAGGCCTGTAATCCCAGCACTTTGGGAGG
>NW_016107718.1:246022-259254 GCF_001604975.1 Cebus imitator
TCCATCTCAAAAAAAAAAAAAAAAAAAAAAAAAGGGAAACAGTAAAACTTCCCTGTAGATATATTCCAAGAAATATTTTAATTGGGCTGTATCAGTGAAGATTACTGGAATCGATTTTATGTCTTTTGTATTTTAATCACTTGAGTTAATCAATCATTAGCAAATTCCATTTGACAAGGATTAGCATTGTAAAAAACAGATACTGTGGTAGATTTCTAGAAATTTATTCACATTTAAGACTTCTGAAATGCAATAAGAGCCTTTTGTTTTTCATGAGCATATTCTCACCCCTATATGAATTACAGCATTTAAAGTTCAAAATCAGTAACTTTTCACCTAGGAAATTGAAAAATATAAGCTGTAAAGCAAAAAGGATATTTTCTTGAAAATACTATTTAACATTTAACTAGACTATAGATAGTTCTTTAAGGTTGTTTGACCTGAAGTGGAATTGGGCTTGGAAGCCAGTGCCCAGTTGGTGTGGAGTGTGTTGTTTTGTTATGAAAGTTCTTTACCACCTGTTTGAGTGACACCAACACCCAGATGTCACAGCTCTCCAGAGCTTAGTCAGAAGAGAAATCAAATTAGTGTTTAAACCCATTTGCATATAGACTCATCAGTACCTTTAACTCAATTTAATATAACAAGAAATTGTAAAATACTTACAACCTATCTTAGACAAATGAGTGCTGGTTTTGAGAGTTTTTTTTTTTTAATTGAAAGATTATTTCTGGATGAGTATATGCTTTGTGCTGATTTCTGCTTCCATATATTCCCCAATCATTTTAATTAGAGAAGATACTATATGGTAGAACTAAGGCCTTTCCTTTCTTGGCCAAAGTCTTTATCCTATTTAACCCTTTGTATACTTCTGACTACTCACTGTTCATATTATAGGAGACTAGATTTGTAATATAGAACTTTCCATAATGCAAATGAAATTAATTCTGCCCAAGCCAGCATGGTGGCTTCATACTGAGTAGTAACTGAAGTCTGAACAATTGGATGAATTTGACTTCCAAGACAGCTAAACTTTTCAACTGCAATTTTAAAAACTACACTACATTGTTATAGTTAATCTGACAAAAATGTCCTCAAAGAGTACTTTATTTTATTTAAAGCATCTGTTTAATTCAACCTTTAATAATTTTGCAAAAAAGGGTATGTGTGTATTTTAATATAGCCTGACCTGAATTTATATGTTTTTAGCTTTAGTATTTAACTTTTTGTAATGAATAAACCTTTTTTAAAACAAGTTTAATGAAGTGTCCTGTAGTTATTTTACCTTACATGTTGAAATACTAAAATGATTTGGAGAATACTACCTTGTATTTCTCAAGCATAAGTATGCTTCACAGATAATTTTCATTATGTGTAAAATATCTAAGATGTTGTTGATACTATAGATGGCTCGTGTGTGGTGAGATAAATTTATATTGTCTTTAACAGTCAAGATCAAAATTTATCTCAGCAAGGTAACTGCCTTTATTTAGAAAAATGCTTTGATAATTAAACATAGAAGTGAGGCGCTTATAGGCTTGAGTGTTGTCTGGGACTAAGGCTTGAGAAGTGGAGAAGCTACTCTGCATAATAGATGGAAAATAATTTGGAACTTCCCAGGGCTGAGGAGTGCAGATAGGGAGGGGAGAGAGATGAGGCAGCAGTACCATGATGATGGATGGTGCATGGAGTGATGCAGCCCCTCCCGAGAAGCTGCCCACATTTTCAGTAAAGCCTACTAAACTCACGCAGGGCTCCACAGTGCCTTTGGAGTTATGTCCCTAACACAAACCTGATCTAGACACACATCTTCACAGAAGAGCCTTGTTGCCTTTAGTTACCTCCAGAGTCCTCTTTGCCATGAGGCCTTTTATAACTTAACCCTACCTTTTCTGCCTGAGCACTCCTCCCCCAGGCAGAAAAGGTGCTGCCATCTTAACACACTGGACTGTCCATTAAGATTGTTTGTGTACTGGCAGACTTTAAACTCCTCCAGTGGCTTAGGGTGGGTTGCCATTCCCTGCCTACTTTGCAAACTCCTGTATACCCTGAGAAGCCCATCTTAAATATCATTTCTCTTTTGTTTTCTGTGACTTTCCCAGGAAGAATTCAGGTTTTTTTGTTTGTGTCTTTCCTTAGCTCTTTATTCATACCTCTGTTTTGGTGCTTATGGCATTTCTAGGTATTTGTGTGTTGGTGGTCTCTACTTGGCCGTTACTTGAGGGGCAGGGACTATGTCTTGATTTTTCTTTGTGACCTGCTTCCCAACCCTCCATCTAGCATACAGCCTGGCATAACCTGTGTAATACATGGGACTGAAAGGGCCAGACTGCCCCAGCTGGAACAATAATTGCAAACTTGCAAATGCAAATAAAAAGCATGCTAACACTTGAAACTATTTGCTCCATGTCAGGAGTAGCCAGTATCAGCTGGCATGTAGGACCGGGGTGATCAGGGAGGCCAAGTGTATGGGGAGTTGATGAACATATAGAATGGAAAAGTGATAAGTGATGAACCACTGAGGAGATGCAGAACATGAACAAAATGGTCCTTGGAGACATCTTTGCCTGGGAGTCTTCACTGGAGTTTGGGCAGTAAGACGAGATGGGGAGGCAGAAGAGTTCTCGTTGGGCATAACGAAATTGGAAATTCTCTTGGTGGTATATGCAGTGTTTAACTATATGCAGATGCTCCTTTAACTGCATGCACTTGATTTCCCTGTCATGAGGCAGGCTGTGTCTTAAAATCTCAGTTGTCCTGCTCTACTGTATGGCATAATGTTCAACAGTAAACTAACGACCGGCATTAGCATATAAGTGCCTGGCATTCTCTCACATGTTCAGAGCAAAGAGCACTCTCTTATTTATTATTATTTAAGAAAATAGCATGCAATTTATGTCACAGCCTGACAGGTTCTTCCAGCCTGCTGCCTTCCAAAAAAACCAATGCATCCGGAGCAGCAAGTGTTGCAGCAAAGAAAGAGCTTAATTATCACAGGGCCAGCCAAGTGAGGAGAATGGGAGATTTTTCTTAATCCACCTCCCTAACAATTCAGCTACTAGGGTTTTTAAGAGTATTTTGGTGGGTAGGGGGCTTGAGAACTGAAATAATTGATTGGCTGAGGATGAAATTGCAGGGGTGTCTAAAGTGCCCTCATGCAGCTGAGTCAGTTCTGAGGAGGGGTCTCAGGACCAGGTGGCATCTCTTGGTCTGCCAGAATGCTAAATCTGAAAAATATTTGAAGTAACAGTTCTTTAGGTTTCAAAATAGTGATATTATCCATAGGAATAGTTGGAGAAATTACAAATCTTGCAACCTCCAGTTGTATAACTCTGGGGCAGGAAGCAACTTACAGAAAAGCAAGTTAAGCAAACAATGAATGGTTATTGTTCACTCATGCCGATTCTTTAGCTAAGTTCAGGCCCCTACCACAATTCTAACCTTGTGACCTTTTGTTGGTATTTGCAAATATGGTTTCAATTTTTGAACAAGGAGGAGATCAGTTCAAGGAGGGAAAGGACTATTATGATTTCCACACAAGAATGCGCAAAAGCACGTTAGCTTGGTAGAAACAAGATGGAGTCAGTTATGTTAGATTTCCCTTACTACTATAATTTTTGCAAAGGTGGTTTAGTGGACATAATACTTTGTTATTTTTTTTAATTAAGGTGAAAGGAATGGGCATCTCAACCCCTCTTCCTTTGTTGGGCATTTGGAAGATCTGCAGAACTTTTTAACTCAAAAACATGAACAAAGTCCAAAACTTTAACTTTCCTTGAAGGTCAAGCTTAGTCCCTCATCTTTGCCTTAGTGCCTATCTTGTCTTGTTCATGCCCAAGCAAGATGCTGTTTCTTCACCTGCTACCTACATCACCACTAAAATGCTTTTGCTTTCAGTACTTGTAAACTCTAGGACTCCAAAGTTCCCAGTGGTTTGATCTCTGACATGTCATATTCAAAGAGAATGGTTCAACAGCCAGAAATTACTAAAAGGGGTCTCATTCTCTTTATTTTTTGGTGGTTAACATTGTGTAAAAGGTAATATATTTGCCTGGCCCAAAGCCCAAAATAATATAAAAAGTCAACTTTGAGAAGGAAGTCCTAGCTCCCATTCCTTCCCCTCATGCTCCCTATCCTTCACAGGTAATCAGATTTATTAGTGTCTTGTGCGTGAAAACTGTTTATTTATGTGAATACAAGCAAATGAAAGTGCATATTTCTCATCTTCCTCTCTGTAGGAAACAGGATAATGGCCTCCGCAAAAATGTCTACATTCCTAATCTCCAGAACCTATGAATAGGTTGCCTTTCATGGCCAAAGGGATTTTGCTGATTTGATTAAGTTAAGGATCTTGAGATACAGAGATTGTTCCGAGAGGGTTCATTTTAATCACTGTAATCACGAGGGCATTTATAGAAGGCTGACAGTAGGATGAGCATTAGGGGAGAAGGAAATGTGCTGGCAAGACATTTGAAGTGGCTGCCCTTTGAAGACAGAGAAAGGGGCCCAAGCCAAGGAATAAAGATGGGTTCTAGAAGCCAGAAATGGCGAGGGGATGGGGTCTCCCCTCACTGCCGCCAGAAGGAACCAGCCTTGCTGAGACATGGACTTTAGCCCAGTCATTCTGATTTTGGACTTCTGACCTCCAAAGCTGTAAAGAGAATAAGTCTGCATTGTTTTAAGCCACTGTGTTTCTAATAATTTGTTACAGCAGCTCAGTCAGGCCAGTAAACAGTTGGTTTCATGAATTGCTGTGTGGGGTCTCAGTACCTGAAACACAGCATTTTGCTAAGTTGTTCTCAAACTGTAGCAGTCATCAGCATCCCCTGAGAGGCAAATTAAAACAGGGGCTGGGTGTGGTGGAATGTGCCTATAGGCCCGGTTACTTTGGAGGCTGAGGTGAAGGATTGTTTGAGCCTGGGAGTTTGAGTACAGCCTGAGCGACACAGCAATACTTTGTCTCTAAAAAATAAAACTGAAATTTAAAAAGCCAGAAACAGAATGCTGGACCTCAGTTGCAGAGTTCTGATTTTGTCCATCTGGGGTGGGATCTGAGAATTGCATTTATAAGAAGTTCCTAGGCAATGCTTACGCTGCTGGTCTGCAGATCATGCTTTGAGAACCCATGAGACAGTCCATTCCAGTTCTCAGGTCTGAAATAGCACGCAGCTCCTCCAGGCTGTTCCTCCTCCTCCACTCTGCTCCAGCCCACAGGGGTTTCCATTTCCCTTCCACTGCCAGCATGACCTTTGACCTCTGGACCCCAGGCTCTTCCTTCTCCCTGACCTTTGACCTCTAGACCCCAGGCTCTTCCTTCTCCCTGATGGTTTTTTACAGTTCCACCACTCTACCCCCGTTTTTCCAAATCTGTTCCACAAACATTTGACCAAAAGACCAGACTTCCCTGAGGCCTAGGGCAGCCTAGCAGCTACCGCCTCCCAAAATGATCTCTCTTTGTGGGGAGGTGGGTGAGAGCTGGAGGCTGACCTAGACCTTCTCAGGACCACACGTTAGCCCTGTCCCCTCCCTTCATGTTTTGTTGACCTTATAATCTCCTCACCTGCTCAGGGTTTCTCTGGGCTTTTACTGAGTGCTGAGTCCTTGACCCTTTGGACCAATCAATGACCTAGGGCTATAAATTCTCATGGCATGGAGTTGATACAGGAGCTATTAAAAATAATTTTTAGGCAGCTAGTAAGGGTATAGTCTCTCGGAATTTTTCCAGTAATAAGAACCTCTGAACCATCTCTTTCCTAACAGAAAAGGTGGCTTGAAGGGCTGAGCCGGCAAGCTTCAATATGCCAATGCAGGCCCTCAAAAATTGGCGATCCCCGCCGTCTTTTCCTGGTCACCAAGTGTACCAAATGCCATGGCCACCTCCAGATAACACCATGGGCTCAGAACATCATGGCGACCTATATTTGCATACTAAAGGGCTAAGGTGAGAGGGCCAGGTTTTTTTCTGGCTAGGTAAATGACACATCTGGTCAAACCAATCCCCTGGGCCCTATGCAAACCAGATACCACCTCCTTCCACATCCAAATATAAGCAGCTGCTTTTCCGTGCACGCAGGGTTTTCTCTTTGTTTGAATACCTCCTCTCTCTGTCTCTGTACTGAGGAGCTATTTTCTTCTTCCTTCCTTCTTTCTTGCCTATTAAACTTTTCACTCCTTAAAACCACTCCACGTGTGTCCATGTCATTAATCCTGTCAGCTCGAGACCAAGAACCCTGGTGCTCCTCCAGGCATCAGAGCCCTGTCAGAGTTAATGTAAAATTAAATTCTGAAGAAAACCTCAGAAACAGTCTTATATGAATTTTTAAGGCACTTTAAACAGGAAATTTGAGTTTCTCAGTATTTTTTGTTTACAATGATAGAATTTTCTACTGTCTCAGAATATATTTTTTTACCTGAGTTGTCTACCTTTTTGTTACTTTCTGATTTTTAAAAAATATTCAGCTGCCTTGTAAGAATGAGAAGAAATATTGGAGCACAATCATAAATAAATAACCTTTTTAAGCCAAAGGGCCTTGTAACACCAAATTTGGCTAAGCCAGTTCTGAAGAGAGTTACTAAGTAACCACTGTCCTCAGGCAGGCTGGCTTAGAACTTAAGAGTGCTTTTTCTTTCCTCCTCCCAAGTGGAAATATCTCATTTTCGCCTTTACTTTTCATAAATTTAAGGCTGAGGAAAAATACAACATCCTCCATTTCAGTTGCCATAAAATTAATATCTGTGTAGGCAATTTTCATTTTTCTTGAAATCTCTTGTTTAATTCTCTCCCCACTGCCAAGCCTGGGTCACTGAACACACCATTGTTCTTGGGTCTTCTGTCCCCTTGGTTGGAAGAGGAGTAGGGTTGGTTTTCTAAATTTAGTGACTTCCTCTGAGGAATATTGCCTCAGAGGTAATAAAACCATTCTGGTTTAAAGTAACTACATACCAAAATCCCTGAGAGGCCACCTGCTAGAACCCCTTGTAATGGGTAGGAAGGCTCATTGCAATGCTACAGTGCCCAGGCAAGGTTAAAATGCTTTCCTTGACTAGACAGAAAGCAAAAGTTAAGAAAAGTCCTTACAAGAACTCAGATATAGAGACTGTCATGTACAAAAGCTAATAGGTGCTATCAAGTATGCCTGGGCATTTTCCTAAGCTGCACATCACCACCACTACCACCACCACCAACAACAAAACTTCCTCTTTTATAACCCACACAATTTTGTTTGTTTGTTTTGAGACAGAGTTTCACTCCATTGCCCAGGTGATCTCCATTCAATTCAGCCTCTGCCTTCTGGGTTCAAGCGATTACTCTTGCCTCAGTCTCCCGAGTACCTGGGATTACAGGCACCCGCCATCACGCCAGGCTAATTTTTGTAATTTTAGTAGAGACAGAGTTTCACCATGTTGGCCAGCCTGGTCTCGAACTCCTGACCTTAAGTGATCCACCTGCCTCGGCCTCCCAAAGTGCTGGGATTACAGGAGCCCAGCCTGCCCCTCACAAGTTTAATGAATGTAATAAGAAAGACTGAACTTGTATAGCACCTTAGTATTAGTAGGTATTGGGTGGCCCTATGCTGCTAGAGGCTGTCCTTGTAAACATACTTGTTGTTTGTAACTTACTTTGTTTTTTGTTTCTTGTTCACAAATGTCATTTGCTCAGACATCAAAGGAAGTTGGACTGCCATTAGCTCTTCCTTTATTTTTGTATGTCTTCTAGCACTCCCTCCAAAGTATAATAGCTGCTTAGGAAATGTCTGTTGAATGTAACAGAACACAGTTAGCAGGGAACACAAAGTGACCAGTCTCCAAGTAGATGGTAGTGACTGTTTGGGCCCAGATACCCATTTGTGCTTGGGGCCCATGGAGCTTGGCCAGAGGGCTCAGGGGAGAGGCCTAGGGGTTGCCAACATCAGTGGCAGGGTGAGGCGCCACCTCAAGGGACTTCACAGGCAGGACCTCAGAGAGCGGCAAGTGTGGAAGGACAGGAGGTCCGCAGGAGATGTTGGGGCCTGGCTTTGGATCAGGCAAGAGGTGTTTGTATGAACTCCATAAGCTGGTGAGGCCTGAGGAAATGGAAGTATCGTTTATTATTTCAATATCACCATTTATTGTGCTCTTGCTGAGGACCAGACATTCTGCATACACGATTTCCTTTAGAAGAGCTAATATAGCACAGGAAAGTGGTCTGGTGGGGTGGTTGAGCATGTGAAGCCAGACTGCGCAGGCTGATTCACATCCCAGCTCCACCCCTTACTGTGTGACCTCAGACAGATAAAGTGACCTCTCTCTGGACTTTATCTGCTCATTTACCACAAGCAGCTAATGGACTGCTAACCCCATAGTGTCCCTGGGAGGAGTAAATGAGTTCATACACCTAAAGTGCCAAAACCAGTGCCTTGCACAGAGTCAGCACTCCGTAAGTACAACCACTCCCATTATCGCTATCATTTTATTGTCCCAGCAGTCCAGTGATACGGCCTGTCAGTATCTCTATTCTAAAATGAGCACATAACAGCCCAAGGCCACCTGGTTAATAAGTGGGAGATCTGGAAAGAACCAGGACCTGACTCCACAGCTCACATACTCTACCAACTAGCAAACCGCCTCCGTAAGCATTCTAAGAAAAATGTGCAGTAATCCAGCAAACGCTGAAGTCAATGCCCTCCTTTGAGGATGCTGCTTCACTGCTGTCTTTGGGCCATGGGAGGGAGACTAGGCATGTTGCCAGGAGACACATTCTTTTAGTTGACTTGCAAGGCTGACTTCAAGGTCAAGGAGTCATTAAGGTTATTCTCCCTCCCCACTTTCCTTCCCACCCACCTCCGAGGAAACTATTCCAAAGTCTGAGCCGATTAGGATTCTTCAAATGCTGTGACTTGTTAACACGCCAACCCTGTGGCTAATATTCGATGTAACTCAAAACAGGTAATAGGAAAAAGCAGCATGCTTTTTATAGGTAGGAAGTGGCTGGGGAGAATGGAGAGCTGGTTGTAAGGCCCATTCAGCCTTGGGAAGCCAGAGTGAGGTTTCTCTGTTAATCATCTTTAATTTTAATGTAATTAGTCAATTTAATTTTCATCATCTTTAATTCTGATAATAAGCCAAACTAGAAAGATTTGCTTACCTATAGTCACACAGTAGGGAAAATGTCTAACCAAGATTTGAATTCAGTCCACGTGGCTTCTAAACCATGAAAGGGGCAGGAATTTTAGATTCTTGGACCAGTTCCTGTCAGGAGCTGGGCAGCTTAAACATACTCTCATTGAAGAAAATATACTTCAATAAAGTTGTAAAAAACAGAAGAAAAGAGAGAAGAGAGAAAAAGAAAGGAGGAAGGGAGGGCAGGAGAGAAGGAAGGGAGGAAGAAGAGTATAGGTAGCTAGAAAAATGTGTTCTGACTGCCTCCGTAACCGCCGTGGACCGGTGACACCTGTTCAAAGCAAAGCCACCAAAACTGGATAAAAATGGAAAAAATTTGTTTCTGGGCAAATGCTTCTCACATCCTCTTATGATTACTCACCATGACACCCACAATACAGCCTCGTGACCACAGAATTCCACAATCCATGACGAGCAAGTGCATCTTTTTGCATTTGCTTTTGCTAATGGTTTGCTGGCTGCAGTTAACAGAGTCCTAGAATTTATGACTTTCCAGAAGAGTTCAGTCTTAAGGATACCATTTATATAGTTGCTGATGCTTGGGACTCTTGATAAATCAGCTCTAACAGCTCTCGGCACAGACTTTGGATTATAGTGATGCTTGAATTGAACCAGCAGATGAAGACTTGATGGGCTTTGTGTCATTATTGAGAAACTGGGGACTTATGCCAGGTTATCAGCTGAAAGTGTGAATAAGTTACAGAATGCTGACATAGAAATGCCAAACGTTGACATGATGCACCCATTCAGCATCTGTCTTAGGCTGTTGGGGCTACTATAACAAAATACCATAGACTGGGTAGCCTCTAAACAACAGAAATATATCTCTCATAGTTCTGAAGGCTGGGAAGTCCAAGACACCAAGCTCCTGGCTGCTTCAGTGTCTGAAGAGAACCCATGTCCTGGCTTATAGATGGTGCCTTCTCACTGTGTCCTCACAAGTTGGAAGGATAAGCTAGCCTTCCGCGGCCTCTTCAAAAAGGCACTGATCCCATTCATGAGAGCTCCACCCTTATGACCTAATCACCTCCCACAAGGCCCCACTTTCTAATACCATCACTTCAGAGGTTAGGATTTTCACATATGAATTCTGGAGGGACGGAAACATTCAGACCATAATAAGAGCATCCCTTGCATGAAATGCTGTTAACTGTGGAAGAGCAAGTGAGAGAGGCAAAGGGGAGAGAAGTGAAAGGGCAATAAATCAGCATTTCCAGTGTTTGTAACCCTTAAAATGAATTCTGACAGAGGTGCTTCTTGAAAAAAGACAGGTAAAAACTTTGAGAGATAATGCGTACTTAGTCACTACTTTAGAAATTCACAATGCACTTTAACATATTAAAGGCTCTGGCAAGTTCCAAGGTCAAGCTTCCAGCCCAGCAGTCTTCACAAGCCTGTGTGAATGTCTGCTAATTACATTTACCAAGCTTGAGGTCTTCAGTGCTACCCTCTCGCTCTTCTGCTAGTGTCCAGGACAAATGAAACATCTACTTCTTAGTTTGTTTGTTCGAGATGTCTCCCTCTGTTGCCCAGGCTGGTGTGCAGTGGAGCAATCTCTGCTCTCTGCTCACTGCGACCTCTGCCTCCCAGGTTCAAGCAACTCTCCTACCTCAGCCTCCCGAGGAGCTGGGACTACTGGCACATACCACCACGCCTGATTAATTCTTGTATTTTTAGTAGAGACGGCGTTTCACCAAGTTACCCAGAGTAGTCTAGAACTCCCGACGTCAAGTGATTCTCCCGCCTCGGCCTCCCAAAGCGCTTGGATTGCAGGCGTGAGCCACCGCACCCATCCAAAACATCTACTTCTAACTTGTTGCAGATACTAATATCACAGTACTTCCAGAGGGTCTCAAGGGTAAGACTGGGTTAGGAGCCCTGTTTGAGCTCACCTGCTGCATGACTCCACATGACTCATCCACTCTTCATCCCCCTAAGCTGGAGGTGCCTCTCAGGGAGGCTGCTTTCTCACCATCCATCCTCTGTTACCCTTTGCTCATATCTCAGCAAAGGGAAAGAAGTGAATATTTTATAAGCTTGTGGGGTTTAGTGAGGCTAAGAGTATCCGTTTTTAAACTTTATCAGATAAAAGGCATAGACTCTCAAAATGAGCACCAGTCCTGCAGGCCAGCACATTGTATAGCCCAGCATTTCCAAACTCATGGAACCCATTTTTCATGTAACATTTGCTGATGTGCTGTGGACCCAGTGTTCTGAAGCAGCTACTCTGAAGACTCTGAGCTTAGAGTAGCTAGGATTACAGGCATGTGCCATCACACCCAACTAATTTTTGTATTTTTAGTAAAGATGGGTTTTTGCCATGTTAGCCAGGCTTGTCTTGAAATTCCTGACCCCAAGCGATCCACCTGCCTTGGCCTCCCAAAGTGCTGTATATAGCTTCTTCAAATGCCTGTTTAAAAGACTGCTGAAGATTCCTTGCACACTGACCTTGGTAAAAATGATCATTATTTGGTACTACCCTCACATGGCAGCGATTTGCTAGATTTTCTATAAGTAGGAAATCTCAGAACTACCAGCATGAGCCACCTCTTTGGTTCAGGGCAGTAGTTTTCAACATTTTCAAGCTTGTGGACCCTCCTTTTTTGCCACAGTAAAAGATGAGACAGACCACAGCCTCTCCACATATACTGGGTGTGCTTTTGCCATCAAACAAGAAAGCAGAATTGGTCAAAAGCTACTCTAAATGCTGGGATGCTTTTTTTAAGAAAAGTAAATTAGTATTTTGAATAATAATTATATGTATATGGCAGTTACCCTTGAACTGAGTTTATATTGTATTCCTTGCTACTGCCACCATACCGAAAATAAACCAGGAAAAACTTCTAACTGGGTAAATCAGCTGTTTACCTTTATTAAAATATTGGAAAAGGGCTGGGCGTGGTGGCTCATGCCTGGAAGGCAAAGGCGGGCAGATCACTTGAGGTCAGGAGTTTGAGACCACCTTGGCCAACATGGTGAAACCCCATCTCTACTAAAAATACAAAAAATTAGTTGGGTGTGGTGGCAGGCACATGTAGTCCCAGCTATTCGGGAGGCTGAGGCAGGAGAATTGCTTGAACCTGGGAGGCGGAGGTTGCAGTGAGCCAGGATGGTGCCACTGCACTCCAGCCTGGATGACAGAGCAAGACTCCGTCTAAAAAAAAAAAAAAACTGGAAAAATAGATGCAGCTGAAGCTTTGTAGACTTGTACCTCTTTATGTGTATGCTGTGGAAAACAGGATGTGTATATTCTCTGACCCTCTCAATAGGCCTGAGGACCACTCCCCACAGGAGTTCTGCAGTGCACCAGGACTCAATCTCTTAGAATCAAAAAATAATCAGAAGGGCAAAAGTCCTCATACAAAGCTCTTGCTCCTTAGTGGGGATCACTTATCCCTCCCTCATCAAATTCCTATAAAGGAGGGATTTTATTCTCCCAGCTCAGGGAGTGTTGAAGAAGCACTTGCATCCTTTGCTCCTTTTCTCACTTGGAGGAGGAGGATGCCTATTGTTAGATTAAGGACAGTCTGCCATTGAGCCACACCTTCACTCAGGGGTGGGGAAAAGGACTCAAAAATAACCTAAGCTGTGGCCTCCCCTCCCTTGTGCTGCCAGCTAAAGTCTTCCTGGATGGGAGGAGAACCAGGGCTCCTTGGTTTTCCTGTGGTTTACCTGTCTGGAAATGCCCACACTGTTCCCTTTCTGGGGGCAGTCTGTCCCTGCACTTTTTAATCATATAGAGACTGCTTTGGTGAAGCTAAAGGAGATCTTCTAGGCAGGGGGCTGGATAAAGTCACCCAGAGTCAGCTCTACACAAGGGTCATATTCTAGATGTCCGGGGACAGCCCTTGCGGCCACAGGTGCCAGCTGCGCTCTTTAATTCTGCCTTCCCAGGAGCTGCTAGTCCTCCATTTCCAGAGTGGGTCCTCTGGTCCGCATTTAACACATCTGGCTAGAACCCTGGGCAGACTGTATTAAAGATTGTCCACACACAGTTCTCAAGGATGACTTGGAAGAGTAATAATGGGAGGAAGAGCCAAATCTCCACCCCATAAACGACTGGTACTTTTACA
>NW_016107718.1:259423-318532 GCF_001604975.1 Cebus imitator
GGTTTCACCATGTTGACCAGGATGGTCTCGATCTCTTGACCTTGTGATCCACCCGCCTCGGCCTCCCAAAGTGCTGGGATTACAGGCTTGAGCCACCGCGCCCGGCCAATATATGAAGTGTTTTAAGTTTCACAAGGCACACAAGAATAGGAAGGAGATAGCTTTGCTTGCTTCTGAGAAAGCTCAGCTGCAGGTCCCCAGAGGCTTGAGCCCAGCCAACTGGGAGGGAGGAGTTGAGTGCGCAGGAAGAGCCAGTAAGAAACCCCAGAGCCGCGGGTTGCTGGATGTTCTGTACCGTCATTGGCTCGCCTCCTTCCCCCTCTCTCTCCTACCTTCAGCTCTGCACTGCTCCCCAGAAAAGTCGCCCGGGGACAGGAAGTATAAACTTGTGCATAAATACAGACCCATGGTTAAGTATCACTTGCGTTTAAAGGGACCAGGCCAGAGCTCTCTTCCCCTAATAAGCAAGATTAAATTCTGCCCCTTCAAACGTTCAGTGTATTTGATAAGAAGACTGCTATAATACAAGAAAGAAATTCGAAGTAAAATATTTCAGGAGCCCAGTTCATTACAATATTTCTCAGGACCTCTGAATAATTATGTTGTAGTAAATTAGGGAGCATGGCTTTCTCTGGCAACTGAATGTCAAGATAACGACCTAATAATACTCACTGGGGATCTAAATATGTGGTCTGGGCCACACAGATCCATTTACCACTGCTGGCAGCTCTTCTTCCTTAAGGGGCATCTTTGGACAGACTTGAATGGGGAGAAATGGCTGTGAGGAGTCCTGCCCAAGGAGCCAGGCTGGAGGAAGCAGAGAAGGTTGTTATTAAAATCAGCAACATTCACAGGAGATTGGATCACTTGCTTTCTTCAGTAAACAGAAAGAGTAGAGCTTTGGCTGTAAATTTTTTGGTTGGTTATTTTTATTTTTATCTTTTTTTCTGCCAGCCCCTAATGACAATCTCTCCATGCTGTTTGAAAGATCGTTCTTCCTGTCCTTGCATGTCACACAGAATTACTCAGCAAGGGGCAGGGCAGAAAACAGGAGGTTACATGAAAGTCTGCACACCAGCCAGGGAGCTGCCACGTCCCTTTTCCCTGCTTGGCAGCCAGAACTCTGACGATGAGGCCCAGTCCTCCAGCTGTGAAGCTGAAGAGACTAAAGGCTCGGAAGAAAAGGTGTGTAGGAACCAACTATTTGGGGATCTCCCAGTGAGACAGCCAGATCCACACCTGTTCATTTTTAATTTGTTCACTCAACAGGTATTTATCAAGTGCTTACTATCTGCCAAGCAGCAGTAAATAAAATAGACACCAATCCCTGACCTCAAGGCAGTTATATTCTAGTAGTAAAGAGACTGTAAACTAAACTATACAGTATATTAAAAGATAGACTGGGTGTGGTAGCTCACACCTGTAATTCCAGCACTTTGGGAAGCCAAGGCAGGCAGATCACTTGAGCTTAGTTGAGACCAGCCTGGGCAACAACATGAAACCCGGTCTCTACCAAAAGTACAAAAAATTAGGTGAGCCTCCGTGGAGCGTGCATCTGGGTCCCAGCTACTCTGGAGGCTGAGGTGGGAGGATCGCTTGAACCCAGGAGGCAGAAGTTGCAGTAAGCTGAGATTGCACCACTGCACTCCAACCTGGATGACAGATTACGACCTCCATCTAAAAAAAAAAAAAAAAGATAAATGCTATAGAGAAAAATAAATCAAAAAAGAGGGATAGGGAATGCTAAGTGAGAGTGGAAGGGAGGGTGTAAATTTTAGGTCGGGGAATGGGGACGCCCTTGCTGAGAAGGTGACATTTGAACAAAGACTCTGTCTATGGTGACGCTATCAGTTGGCAGGCCTAATCTATGCACACAAGTCTTCCAATCAGTTTTCTAGTGCCTCATTCTTTAAATATTTACAGATAGTCAGATCTCCAGACATTTGGGAAGGTTTTCAAATGTAAAACAGAGAAAGAACATTGGGGTTCAGAGGAAAAAGAATAAAAAAGAGAAAGACTCCGTTTGCTAATTTTCTTTCCATAGTCATTCTCCCCTTCTTTTGGTATAGATCTCCTATAGACTATAAAACTTCTATAGAGTTTTGGTGAGTTTTAGTTGGGCAAGAGGCTTCCTAGGCAGGGTCTCCTCTGCCTAGCCTGTCCTGCAGCTGGTGGGGCTATGACACTAAGTTCTGGCCAACGGGATGCCAGCAAAAGTGGTACATATGACCACGGGGTCAGTGGGAGCAAATGCCACCTGCCTGCCTCTGGACTTTTTTGATAAAGATGCCTCTATTAAGCATGACATGTTTGTTATAGCAGCCTAGCATGTATTCTAACTCATACATGTGGGTCACAGGGAAGGGGAGATCCAACATAGGAGAGACAAAGGGAATCCCCAGAATGACAGTGAAGGGAGATCCCAGATAGAGAACTCTGCCTGCTTTAGGGACAGAGGGCACCAGACCAGATGGGAGCAGTGTAATTTTCCGTGTTGAGGTCTCTCTGTTGTTGTATAGTTTTGTTTCAACTTGAGGACAGAAAGCTGAAATGGGCCTGAAGCAGATCCTTACCTGTACTTGGCATGCCTGGTGCTGATGACATTTCTGTTGTTTGCTACACAGCTGGCCAGCTGAGGTGGTGTGGGTGTGCTTTGACGGCCTCCTGAAAGCTGGGGGTGGAGCCATGCTGAGCTTAGAAGCAGAAAATGCAGAGCAGCCCTCTGCCATTGACCATCTTTCCGGGGGACACCCTGTGCTTGGTTCACACAGTAGCCTCCCTGATCGTGGGTTGCTCTGTGTTTCCAAGGACTCACTCAGCAGCACTTCTGCTTCCCCAGAAGGGGCTCTGGAAAACTTACAAGGGACGCTGAAGCCAGTCTATAACTCAGAGTCAGTGTTCAGTTTATCCCTTCTTGGGATTGTTTGTCTAACTGTGATGGCACCCTTTTTTTACACAGCTGGGTTGGTGTTATTGTTTTTCAAAAGTGTATTGCTTAGAGATATTATAAGGAGTAAAACTATAAAGTATCAGAATGACTACAACAAAAATGAACTAGAAGTTCCCTCTATGGAGGGATGGAGAGAGGGGATACTCTTGGGACGGGCACATGACCCTGTAAGGTACTTTATCAGGGCCTTTAGCAGGATCTGGCTTTGAGGCAGGTAGAACAGGAAAGACTTTGGCGTTTTAAACCATATGCATACATTGCTTTGATAAAATGGCTCTTCTGTGCTGGGAACTTGGTTTCCGTAGTTAAGTCTAGATTCTTGCCTTTGGGTAATTCTGAATTTAGCAAGAGACCAATACGGATGATTAACTACAACATAGCCTATAAGAGCTGAAGACTATCTACGTGCACAGTGTTCTTGGATTCCAGAAGAGGGAACAATGATTTTTAGTCAAAAGGCCATGAGAGGAAAGAGAAAATATAGGGGAAAGAGTCTATAAATCAGGCCTTGAACAAGGAGGAATTTCAAAGTAAAACAAAGAAGAAAAGCCATCTCAGGAGAAAGAAACAAAATGAACACAAAGAAGTGCGAAAGGGCAGGCAAGTGGTCCAGCATGGATCAGGCACTGTGTGTAATCTCCAGGGGTGGCATTCATATTGTGCAGTGTGTAACACGAACAATCATCCATAGCTATCCTGGTTGAAGGGCGTGGTTAGGACCCACAAAAGAAAGAAACAAGAAGTACAAGTGCCTTAAGTGGGAAATGGAAAAAAGGAATATGAAATGAAAAAAATTATTTTTAAAATATATTTTATTGCACTTTAGGTTCTGGGGTACATGTGCACATCATGCAGGATTGTTGTATAGGTACATACACGGCAATGTGGTTTGCTGCCTCTATCCCCATCACCTATATCTGGCATTTCTCCCCATATTATCGCTCCCCAACTCCCTACCCGCAGCTGTCCCTCCCCTAATTCCCCCAACAGACCCCAGTGTGTGATGCTTCCCTCCCCGTGTCCGTGTGTTTTCATTGTTCAACACCCGCCTATAAGTGAGAACATGCAGTGTTTGATTTTCTGTTCTTGTGTCAGTTTGCTGAGAATGATGGTTTCCAGATTCATCCATGTCCCTACAAAGGACATGAACTCATCGTTTTTGATGGCTACATAGACAATTATTAAACCCTAAGCATCATTCAGTAAGCTGGACCTAGCATTTCAATATGAAATTTCAAAATTATATGAACCGTTTGTACTCAGTGAATGACAGTAGCACATGTCTTTATTTATAGTGGCAGGATTAAACAGACAGTTTTAAGTCAGTGTATTTCACGTAATATTCCTTAATGTCTTGAGAAGAACATGGAAACAAATTGGACAAAAATCACTGAGTCATCTATAGGCATTTTTTTATTAGAAAAGAAATTAAATGTTCTCACTAGGGATTGAAGAAAGGAATTAACAATCTTACAATTCTAGAACAGCCAAACTTCATGATAAGGGAGTCTTCAGTTTTCAAAGTGTGTGGGGCTCTTTCACAGATGTACTCTTGGGGTAGGGAGCTGTCAATTTTCTCAAATGTTTTACATTTTTGCTTTAATTTTTGCTGGTACTCTAAATCAAATAGATACACAGTGTTCAGGATTGTCTGGATGGCCAGCTTAAATAACAGCGTGTTCCACATGCTCACAGCTTCTGCGCTTGTGCCTGTGATCCATGTGACACCAAGACCAACTATGCTTAACTTTTCATGTGATTTCTCCAGTTGGGTCCTAGGATCATTTCCTATGAGATCTGTGAGAGCACAAGCTGGAGAACACTGGTTCAGAGCAGTGACTCTCAAGGTAGGATGGGATGGGGTGGGGTTGAGTGGAGAGTCGCATGTAGTTTGAATGAACACATTCAAAATACTCACTGATTTCATAACACAAACTCCAGAAAGCCAAGCAACGAAATGATTTCAGCTAATGGGCAGTAGCAGAAAACCAACTATGGATTCCTCATTGTGGAGAAGAAGTCTGGATAAACATAGTTGAAAAACACTGGCTTAGAGGTAGAGGCATGCTGACACATGGAGAACAGTAAGAAATAGGTACCAGGCTGGGCGCGGTGGCTCACGCCTGTAATCCCATCATTTTGGGAGGCTGAGGCGGGTGGATCGCGAGGTCAGGAAATCAAGACCATCCTGGCCAACATGGTGAAACCCCATCTCTACTAAAACATAAAAAAAGTAACCGGGTGTGGCGGCACGCACCTGTAGTCCCAGCTACTCAGGAGGCTGAGGTAGGGGAATCGCTTAAATCCCGGCGGCGGAGGATGCTGTGAACAGAGATTGTGCCACTGCACTACAGCCTGGGTGACAGAGCAAGACTCCATCTCAATAAAAGAAAGAAAGAAAGAAGAAGAAATTCATGCCCAAGAGAAAGAACAATTGAGGGTCAGTGAACGAATCCTAGCCCAGAACTTGTCACAGTCTTCTGAAAACCAAAGAGCACATCTAGAAGAAAACGAAGGTGGCCTGCCAATCTTCTTGGCACTGTGGTTAGGAGCAAGTTGATCCACTTTTAAATACTGAGCCAAAAGAAGAAAAAAGCTGTTTGTGCTCCCAAATTCATCCACCAGGAAACGCTGTCATCATTTGCAATGCTATCCAGATCTTGAGGAGGGACACCAGCATGGGAACTGCTCTGCCAGGAAAGAAAGAATGGGATATCTCCTTGTAAGGCAAAATCCTTCCTTTCTCTCATTACCAGAACACTTACTCCTGCCATTTAAACACACACTGATGCAGATGGCCTTGAGATGCAGCTGTCAGTAAAATACTGACAGCATAGAATACTGAAGGAAAAGACCAAATGCAAGTAAGGAGACTTTCTGAATATGGGGAACTCTAATAATGCCCACACCAAAATAGAAGCAGTTGGAGAAATGACATTTCCCATCTTCTTCCATTCTTAATCTAACCCTAAATTGCTAAACATGTCCCAGAATAGGAAACCTCTGGTAACACCATTAATTGGTTTTGAGGGCTCTTAGTACTGGTGGTAAGGCCAGGAAGTGAATTCAGACAGACATAAGGTTCACCTGCTGTGATGATGTTGTAGAATTATGAGAAGATTTATAGCATTGACTATTTCATTTCAGGGAACTCAGTTGTATTTTTTCA
Organism: Cebus imitator; assembly: GCF_001604975.1. Lineage (NCBI taxonomy): Eukaryota > Metazoa > Chordata > Mammalia > Primates > Cebidae > Cebus > Cebus imitator. The sequence continues at coordinate 265,543 of NW_016107718.1, forward strand.
GACCTTTTGCCTCCTTCTGTTACTATGCAGAGTAACCATCACAAATTACATATACTCATTGACCAAGAGATGAGTTATTGATTAGCAGGCAACAGATATCACTCCAAGAACATTTGGTTAAAGAATCATTCATTTCTCCCTCAACTAAAGCAGCACTTGCATCTCTCTGTATACAGGTCTCTGAATCGGCCTGCTTGGGGGCTAGCTAGCGCTAGCTGTGCTAGGGATCTAGGGGAGGGAGGAGCTCAGATTCCAAAACCATCATGATTACGTTCTAAAATGTTCATTACCCTGTGGTTTTCTACTGAGCCAAAGATCTTTAGGTTACTGATTTTAGAAAACTTTTGTTTTGGCTTTTGGGAAGCCAATTAAACAGAGTTGATCTGTCAAGTGAACACAGGTAAAGCCAAAATGACATCAGTTTCACATTGCATTTAAAATAAATCCAAATTGCTTACCATGGCCTGGGTGCTCTGGCACCTGCCCACATTTCCCACTATTCTTCCTTCTCACCACACTTCGCTCACTCTATTCCTGCTTTCTTTCTGTTCCACAAACATTCCTTACCTGTTGCCACCTCGGAGCCTTTGCACTTGCTATTTCCTCCACCTGAAAAGCTCTTCTGCTTCATCTCTACATAGCAGTCTCCTTGTCAACTAGGTCTCAGCTCAACCCTTCCTGAGAAAGGCCCTTCCTTGTCACGTTAGCTCAATTTTCTCTCTACCCCCTGACATCTTCTATTCTATTCTGTTTCAGGATTTACTTGTTTCTGATCTGTCTGCCTCTCTAGAATATAAGTTCCAGGTTATCATTTTATGCATCGTTATATTCCCATGCGTCTGGCACATGCTCAATAAATATTTGCTAAATGAAGGCTGAGTGAAAGGATTTCTTCCATTGACACAATCTCTTTGTAAAGTGTGAAATTCATAAGCAATTGACATCGCAGTTCCTCAACCCACCCCAAATCATTCTTTCTCTAGCTAGAATGCTGTCCTACAGTATAACAAACCTTGGCAGAAGAATTCCACGGTCTCCCATCTCCCATGTTCCCGGCTCAGCAGCTCACCTGCCACTCACCTGTGGTTACTGCAGAGCTCCAATCTGCTTTAGCCGCGTCAGCAGCTCCCCGCTTTGCTGCATACTGACTAGATCATTGCATCCGCCTATGCAGTCCTTACCGATAAAGACCCGAGGCACCTAAAAAAGCACATGACCCAGGACATTACTAGAAGATTAGAAAGAACATTTCTATCCTTCACTAAATGTTTCCTGTAATTCGAAACTTTTCAAATCACTTTACAACCTGCTCATTGTATATGCTTACAGGGCAGGGCTTCCTTAATAATTATAATTATTAATTATAACATTAATAATGTTATAAGAGGTAACATTATTAACTCAAGAATGCTTTTAAGACAGAAGAGTTTTCAAGTTGAGTATGCTGTGCATGAGCTTGTCCAACTTGTCAAAGGGATCTAAAAATTTCACTCTCTAGAAACATGTTTCAGAGGGAGAATTTTGATTGGCTGAAATCAGACCACCCAGATTGACCTCTGCTTTCTCTGCATCAGAGACCACACCTAAGATTGTAAACTAGGCCACAGCAATCAGGAAGGAGGAAGTTCATTTCTAAATACAGCTGGAAAAGTAATTGCATTAGGTCTCTGATTTCAGGTCCATGGTTTATTAAATACAATTATCTCTCTGTGTTGTTAAAACACAGGTGAGGGCCAGGCACCGTGGCTCACCACTGTAATCCTAACACTTTGGGAGGCTGAGGTTGAGAGGGTCACTTGAGCCCAGGACTTCAAGACCAGCCTAGGCAACATAGTGAGACCCTGTCTCTACAAAGAAATGCAAAAATTAGCCAGGCATGGCAGTGCATGCCTGTAGTCTCAGCTACTCAGAAAGCTGAAATGGAAGGATTGCTTTGACTCAGGAGGTCGAGGCTGCGGTAAGCTGTGATGGTGCCATTGTACTCACACCTGGGTGACAGAGCAAAACAAACAAAACACAGGTGAGCCCTGTCCTCAACCAGGTGGGCGTAGTGGTATTTGAGTCTCCTTTTATCACTGGTTCATCATAAGATGGTTAAGTCACCCTGGATGTGGGTGAGTCACCCACGCCAAGCCATAATCATGACACTTGCTCAATAGGCTCCTCTTTAGTACAAGCTTCCTCCCTGCTGCTAGGAGCAGACACATTCCAGAATTCCAGAGGGCTATTAGACTCGAGGGAGGAGGAAATCCCCTCAACATGGCTGAATTTCCAGGCCAAGGGTGTTCCACTAAGGCTGCCTGGCAGTGACGAGACAAGCACCATGGAGGTCACCACGTCATCAGAGCCAGCGGGCCTCCCCCTAAGTGCCAGGAACACACCGAAGGGAAGGGAGAGGCGGAAGCAGAAATCAGTGCCTATTTTTTTAAAGCTTTGGGCTCTTCTCAGAGAGCATAATAATTTGAGCAAATTGTCCAAAGAGTGAGACAGATGAGAAAAGGAGCTTAATTACTGTGGATACGTTCTTATAGTACTTTTATTACAAAGGGGGTCTGGGCGGAGGTAGGCTTTAAAAGTAAAGTCTAAAAATTAAAAATAAATCTTGCACATTTCCGTGGCTATTTCCTGTACTCTGACAGGATAACCAAGGCTTTGAAAACCCACAGCCCTGGAGCTGCCCCCGGCCAGCCTCCTGAGACACCCCTGAAATATGACCAGGCTGCCCCCAGAATGGAGTTTTGTGCTCAGTGTCTGGCAAAGAAGCGAAAGGCTCCTTTACCCTCACACCCATCCTTTAGTCTGGACAACTGCAAAACTGCCTTAAATCATATCAGTGAATGGCACCCTAAAGGGAGCTGAACTGCAGGCTGTACAGGACGGTGTGGGAGGCTGTGGCAGTGAAACAGAAGCATATAAGGGGCACTGTTGAATCAGCTGAGCAAAGAAGAGGAAATACCCTGTGCTGCATCCCCTCCTGTCCCTTCCCGTCCCAGCCTGCTTAGAGGAACTCGAGAGTCCACTAATAGCAAGGAGAGGAAAGAACTGCCACCCCCAAAACGAGTTTGGTAATCCTGTGGCTCTTACTCTCCTGGAGTAGGTTTCCCCAGCCTCAGCCAGGTGGCATCTCCTGCACGTTAGAGTTACTCAAATGCAACTACTCAAAGCGATTTCTCAACACTCCCTGGCACAAGCCAACTTCATTTGTCACCTGAATAGCTGCTATAGCCTCCCAACGTCTCCTAGCTTCAACCTTCACCCTTGCCCTACTGTCTCTTCTCCCCACAGCTGCCAGGTGACCCTTTCAAAGCAGAGTCAGATCAAGTGACTCCTCTGCTGAGCACCCACCAGGGGCAACTCATCTCACACCGAGTACCAGTCACGGTTCTTCCAAGCTCCCGTTAGTGCTCAGATCTCACCTCCACTAACTCTCCTACCGGCTCACGGTGCTCAGCCATTCCGATGCATACCGGCCTCCTTACTATTCCAAAAAGACCTTTGCATTCACTCTACTTGTGAATCATGTATGCCATCTCCCTCAGCTCCTGTAGATATTTGCTTGAATCTTCGCTTCTCAGTGAGACCCAAAGGCTCCATCTAAAACTGGGTCCTGCTGCCTCCTCCCTAACTTTCCTACTTTTCCTCACAGCACATGCCATTCCCACCTCCCAACATACTGTATTATTATTATTCAGCTGCACAAATAATCTGTATTATTATCGTATCTGTCTCCGCCACTAGAATATAGGTTCAACAAAGGCAGAAGGCTTTTTTTCATGGGAGAAAAGGTAGACTTTTTTCCCCACTGTCCAGAAAAGTGCCTGATACATAGTAGATGCTTAAAAATATTTGTTGCATCAGCAAAATCATCATTCAAATGTGAAGGAGAAATACTTTCTAAGATACTCAAGTTTTGCTTATCTAACAAAGTATTTCTAAGATAGTGCGAATTATTTGCTCAGCTGAATAATAATAATAATAATACAGTATGTTGGGAGGTGGAATCACCTTGCAAGAAATGCGCAAAGTTCTTCAGAGAGAAGGGAAATGATAGAGGTCAGAAACTCAGATCTATATAAAGAAAAGTGCATTAGAGGAGAAGGAAATAAAGGCACTAATTTAGGAGCTGTGACTACAGCAAAACAAAAACAGGCTTCACTAAGTGCATGGCTTGAAGGCATTAACTTTCCATAATCATCTCCTGCTGATTACCTACTAGATACAGCTACTTTATGGAGCTTTCAGATGCTTTGAATACAAACCCTTCACTGTTGGGGATCAAACATACAACTTTAAAAGATTTGTTCTTCCCCTAGGAAGAATGCATTCGGGATTTAAGAATCTGTGAAAAATATTTTTAAAAAAATTAAAAACAGGCTTGTTGAGGTGGATCACATCTGTAATCCCAGCAGTTTGGAAGGCTGAGGTGGGAGGATAGCTTGAGGCCAGGGGTTCAAGATCAGCCTGGACAACATAATAAGACCCCCATCTGTATAAAATCTTTAAAAATTTGCTGGTTATGATGGCTCGTGCCTGTTGTCCCAGCCACAGGAGGCTGAGGGTCACTTGAGCCCAGGAGTTTGAGGCTGCAGTCAGCTATTGTTGCACTGCACTCGAGCCTGGGTGGCAGAGCAAGACTCTGTCTCTTAAAAACATAAATTTAGGTCACTAGAAGAAATACTGTTGCTTCATAAAGAAATGAAAAAGCAATTGTTGGTGAGTCGCGGTGCCTCACGCCTGCAGTTTGCGAGGCTGAGATGGGAGGTGGGTGGATCACCTGAAGTCAGGAGTTCGAGACCAGCTTGGCCAACACAGTGAAACGCCATCTCTAATAAAAATACAAAAATTAGCTGGGCATGGTGGCAGGAGCCTGTAATCCCAACTACTACTTGATCGCTTGAACCTGGGAGGTGGAGGCCGCAGTGAGCAGAGATTACACCACTGCACTCCAGCCTGGAAAACAAGAGCGAAACTCCATCTCAAAAAATGTCTACTAAAAATTAGCTGGGCGTGGTGGTATGTGCCTGTAATCCCAGCTACTCGGGAAGCTGAGGCAGGAAAATTACTTGAACCTAGGAAGCAGAGGTTGCATGGAGCCAGGATTGCACCATTGCCCTCCAGCCTGGGTGACAAGAGTGAAACTCTGTCTCAAAAAAAAAAAAAAAAAAAAAAAGAATGCTTGGCTTCCACCTCTGATATTGTGATTTAGTTATTGAGGGGCATAATTTGGGCATAAGGATTGTTTTGAAAGCACTCTGGGTGATCGTGACGTGCAGCAAAGTTTGGCTAAAAGGTCCTCAGGGTGGCAGCCACAGTAGGACCCACAGTAGTGTTTGCACTGCCCTTTACATCTCTCAGGGCCTCGGCATCCTATGCAGCTAGCCGTCCCACTAGGCAGCAAGAGCCTCTCTCGTCATTGTGTCTGCTCTAGGACCTCAGCACACAGCAATAGAGTAACACACTAAGCCCCACTCTGCACCAAAATGCTGACTTCTTATTAGAGAGAAGGGGAGAAACAACCTCTCGTGCTTTATACTCAGAACCCAGAGACAAGCTTGTAAGTCAAACTAAAACTAAAATAGGGTGTGTGCTCAGGCCAACACTATGCTGTAGAATGTGTATCCTAAAAGGGAACTTAGCTGAGCTGGTGGGACACTTCTCACCCACCTCGCAGCAGAACTGATACAGGTGATGTGGTAGGTATCCCACCTGGAGCCCAGGATGCTGAGGACAGGGAAGTCTTTTCAGATGGAGGAGAACAATTTTTAGAGAGTCCCACAGTGTATTCGTAGCAAATGGGACTTTGAGGTCACCTAATCTGGTCTTGCAGCTGGGATCTTTGAGGAATACCGGGGTGCTGACTTGCCCAGGATCACACAGCCAGCCATTGTAAGAACCAGGCCAGAACTCCAGCCAAGGTGGGGCCTGGACACATCCCTAATTAATTTAGAACAAGGGGCAGATAATGGTGTATTGGATTTTTTCTCGTGGGAGGAATTAGATAAGGAAGAATTAGCAAATTAGAAAAAGAAAGCCTAGAGAAAAGAATGAAGAACATGATTCTCTTGTTAAATTAACATCGCACCCGGCCCTCCCCAGGTGTGATGTGTTAATTTAACAGAAACACGATTCTCTCGTTAAATTAACAAACATCACCCCAGCTTCCACTTACAGCCCTGTCCGCTGAAAACTGTCATTTCCTAGCAGTGCTTAAAACAAAGACGCTAGGTAATTCCCCAGGGACTCCCCGGCAAGCTGCTGAGCCCACTTACCCCGCCGCACAGCAGACATCAGCTGTACTCCGTCTTCTGCTCTGAAAGGACCTTTGGCTGCAGTGCCGCCGCTCATTCAAGGGACTGAGATCCCCTCTGAGGCGCCCTCCCCCTCCCTCCTCCCTCATCCCTCCTCCCGCTCCCGCATAGCCCTCTGGATGCCTGGAAGGACGGGGCCCCAGCCTTATCCTAAAGAAAGGCACCACTCTGACAAGGCAATCCGGGAGCCTTTCCCTAGCCATTTAAAATGAAACTCACCGTTCTCGCTCCCGTGAGCTGCAGCAGATAATCCTGAATCTCGTTAGTGTGGTTGGTGGCTGTGATATCGACAAATTCCAGAAGCCCTTGTTTGATGGGCAATTGACTGAGGATCTCTTGGGCCTTCCTGCAGTATGGGCAGGTGGGCTTGATGAACACAACCACCTTCCCAGGCTGGATTTTGCAGTTGACAAACTCTTGAGCCATGTCGACGGGCTGCGGTCTCCCGAGAAAAACGCTCAGTAGCAGGTATCGCTCAGGGTATTGAGCCCTGACCCAGCCAGCTGGCTCTTATTAAATAAGGAACCTCCCTGGAGGCGGAGTTTGCCTGGTAGCTTGCTCGAGTTTTAAAGGGACAGCTTCAAAGACATTTCCGTCTGGTATACTTCACTAGTTGGCGATGCCTAGGAATGCAATACAGTACTTGCTATTTAATCATTGGTAGCTATGAAAGACACTCTGGGGGCCCGGCGCGGTGGCTCACGCCTGTAATCCCAGCACTTTGGGAGGCCGAGGTGGGCGAATCACAAGGTCAGAAGTTCGAGACCAGCCTGGCCAATATGGTGAAACCCCGTCTCTACTAAAAATACAAAAAAATTAGCCGGTCATGGTGGCACAAGCCTGTGATCCCAGCTACTCGGGAGGCTGAGGCAGGAGAATTGCTTGAACCTGGGAGGCGCAGGTTGCATGAGCCAAGATCACACCACTGCACTCCAGCCTGGGTGACAGAGTGAGATTCTGTCTCAAAAAAAAAAAAAAAAAAAAGAAAGAAAGAAAGAAAAAGATTGGGAGTGCCTGCCCATTGGCAATGATCAGAGTTAAGTCACCTTTGGGGAAGCATAAAGTGCGTACTCACACAGGGGCTGAGGAGGCAGTGAGCTCTTAAAGCAAATTCTTGTTTTCCTTTTAGGAGATACAGTTGTATTTTAAAATGTAAACAGAATCACTTAAGGAACAGAACACTTTGAAATCTCTTTGGAGGAAGTGAAATTGACACTGTGACTTTGCACTCCTTATGAAGGTTGCCCTCAGGGTGTTTTGCCAGGACTGTATGGTGGGTGTTTGTTGCTGTGATCTTTTTAATGGAATTAATTCTCAGTATTTAGAAATCTAGAGGTCTCACCAGACAACTGGACTTGCAACTTACCTCTGAAAAGTCAAGCTGGGCAGTACAGAGCTTGCACCCTTTAGTGGCAGCTGCTGGGGCTGACAGCTGTTGTCCCCCCTGGATAGGGCAAGTCGTGGCTTTGGTTTGCCACAGGTCCCAATGAACAGGCCCATGCCTTTGAGACACAGCTTCACCTCATAACCATTTGAGCTGGTGACCTTTGAACATCGGTTTAGTATGGAGGCAAATTCCAGCACAATCCCCCCTGATAAGAAACTATAGATGAAATGAGAATTTTTTTTTTGTGGTTGACCCTCTGTTTTTACTGTTTGTGAGTGGAAGTGACTCTCATCATTACTAAAATTAAAATGGCAATATGAGAAAGTCAGATTCTGAGTCACCAAGAGGGAGCTAAGTGACAGCTCGGTCCATAGAAAGGCTGTGGCAGGGTTGGAAGGCCACTCGGAGGCTCAGGGCTCCGGACTTCCCACTTTCCTCTAGAGTAGGCTCCACCACCCAGACTGAGCCTCCTTTCTTTTTCCTTCTTTTCCCTCAGAACCCTGTGTCCAGGCTCTTCCCAGAGGCCCCGGCCAGGGGTCTAGTGTCTCTTTCAGGGCTCTCAGGGCTGCTGCCTTGTTTTCCTCAGCCTGAGGTTTATCAGCACGACTTGTACCTGCTTCTCCCTCTGAGCCTTTCTCTTCTCTGGGTCTGTTGCTGGCTCCTCCCTTCCTGCTGCCTCTTCCTCAGCCTGCCACTGTGTTCAAGTTAAAAGCCACCACCACCGCCACCACTTTCTATTTCCTGCTTTCCTGCCTGTGCCCTTTCATGAAATTTACTGTCTGTACTTTTCTCACCTCCCATTCTCTCATTTCATAGCGATCTGACCTTGTCAACCATTCTGCTGAAACTCTTTGGCTGACACCAATCATGTTGCCCAATCTTCATTTAGCTAGGCATCCTGACCTTTTGCAAATTAGTCACCTGCTCCAAATCTGGGGCAGAGGCTGGGATCCAGGGAGACTATTGTCTGCCTCTCTCTCAGTCCCAGGGACTGCCTGGTGTCTGAAGCCTTAGGACAGACAGCCAGAAGGGACGAGCTAAAGAAGGCCTTTTTTTGTGAGGCACCATGTAGGACATGGGAGACAAAGAGATGGCAAAGAGGGAGTGTCCTCTCCATTTCTCTGAAAATGCTATGGCTTCAACTCAGTGGCAAATGGCAAGCATAGAAATGTCTGCTGCATTGCACAGCAGTTACTGAAACCCAACATGGACCTCAGGGCCTCTCAATGGGAAGCAGCCATGGGGGCTGCAGATGCCTCAAGCGCTGAGGATAGAAAGAGGGTGTATGTGTGGAATAGCACATGTGGACTCTTCTTTGGCTTGTGTGAGACACCCCCAGGTGCTCCCAGAAAATACTCCTTTTAGGGTGGGAAGTAAGGGCATTTTTTAGGGAGACTCAGTCCTGCTGAGCAGATGGCTGGCAACAAGCTAGAGAAATATGGGCGGTTACTGTTAATGTGATCTCATTTGTATTCACAGGCTGACGAGGGCTCAAAAAATGTGGCCACAGATGAACATTCTTCAGGTTTTTTCTTTCCTGGCCCCCTGTGCAGGGTTTGACCTTGTAGATCACTGCAGGCCTCTGGAAGTCTCCATTTCCCAATGCCCATTGTAGCATGGTCTTTTTGCTCTTTCTATCCGGATATTATCTCAGTCTCTTTGTTAATAATTCTGCTTACACGTATGGTCTATCTTGGGGCTTGATCTTCTCACTGTGTACACACTCACTCCTTGAAAGGGCATAGCTCCATGCGTGGCTCCAGCGGTCACCTTTTTACTGACGGGTATCTCATTTTTTCCCTTACCTGGAACTCTCTCCTAAGCCTCAGGGATGGGTATCTCATCTACTGAAAATATCCACTTAGGGATTCCTTAGGCCTCTCAGCCTCCAGGGAACCAAAAGTGAATTTCCCCCGAAGCCACGCTGTTTCCTCCATGCTGCTCATGGAGCCTACACGCACCTTCATCTACCTTGTTGGCCAGGGTGGAAACCTGGCAGGCATGTGGGCTGCCCTCTGCTTCCACCTACACAGAGTGGCCAAACTCTACCAAGTTTGCCCCCGAGTGCCACCCAGGTCTGACTGGTCTGAACACCTGACTGCCCCAGCTGGTCCAGCCCTCATTAGTTCTTCATTCGCTCTTGTAGCTTCTCCCCTCCCCCCTGGCCTCACTGCCTAGTCCACACTGCTGCTGGTGCTATCTTTAAAAACACAGAACCTATCTTGTTCCCTCTTAAAACTAGTCCGTGTTTCCCCAGGACAAAATCCAGATTTCCTTATGGGGATGCCACCCTGTGTGATGGGTCCTCCCTGCCTTGTTCACCACACCCCAGCCTCCCCTCAACATTTTGACAGAGACAAGAGACAGCCAAGGGTCCCTGGTGAAACCCCGCCTCCAGGCCTAAAGCAGCCTGAAGGCCGAAAAACTGGACTGCTGTCCCAGCACCTTGGGAGGCCGAGGTGGGTGGATCATCTGAAGTTACTTGACCAACATGGTGAAACCCCATCTCTACTAAAAATACAAAAAATTAGCTGGGTGTGGTGGCGGTGCCTGTGATCCCAGCTACTTGGGAGGCTGAGGCAGGAGAATCTCTTGAAGCCGGGAGGTGGAAGTTGCAGTGAGCCGAGATTGTGCCATTGCACTGCAACCTAGGCAACAAGAGTGAAACTGTCTCAAAAACAAAACAAAACAAAACAAAAACAAAAAACTGGACAGCTGGTTCCAGATGAGGCCCGCCTTTTCCCGACTGACTCTTTCTCAATAATGCCCACCCATGCACTAGGAGGATGGCATGGGGCCTTGGGACGTTTGCTTGGCTTGCAGTGGGAGGAGCCTGGCCCCTCCTGTTCTTGTGTGCTGATCTGGGACTCAAATCTGTGAGGCGGGAAACCTGCTAGCAGGACTCTCTCTCGCTTTGCTGAGTTCTTTTTCCTTTTCATCCAATAAATTCTATTTTCCTCACCCTTCTATGTGTCTGTGAGCCTAACCTTTCCTGGTCATGTGACAAGAGCCCAGTTTTACCTGAACTAAGGGGAACATTCTGCAGCAATTTCTCCTTTGCTCCAGCTTGGACTCTGACCTGTTTCCTCGCTGCCGCCACTCACAGCTTCCCGGCTTTGGACCCGCCACTCCCTGTGCCCAGGGTGCCCTTCCTCTTGTTCCTGCGTGGCTGACTTCTGCTGGCCCAAAGGGACCCAGATCAGGAGGGTGTGTTAGCACCTCAAGGAGTTACCCCAGCACACACAGCTCTTTCTCCTATGGGATTGGGTGCCCCTCCATGGAGCTCAAATGTCGTAGCACAACCTGATTCATCACATGTCATTGTTCCTTTGTATTAATTTTCTGTCATCTACAGTGAGTTTCTTGAGGGCAGGGAAAGGGCTTTTATCTCTGCATTACCAGAGCTCGGCAGATACACACTGGTCCTTATCTACCCATCCATCCCACAAACGTTCATTAATCAACCACTCTCAGCCAGATGCAAACATCCATCATACAGCCACAGGTCTGAGGAGTTTATAATCTAGTGGGCAATGTAAACATGGAAAGTGGACACGAGAAGTGTTAGAAAGTATTCTAGGCACAGAAACGTGTATGGGCATTCAGTTAACCAAAGGGAGTAGTCACTCTCACCTGGAGCGTGGCTGGGGAAAGGGCCGTAGTAAAGGAGAACTGGGCTGAAACTTGAGGGATAGGAGAAGCTTGTGAGTACATAAGGAAGGGAAGGCACTGTAGGCAGAGGAGGTAGGAAGAGGAAGAACAGCGTAAACAGTGAACAGCCTTGACCGTGGATAGAGCACTGGGAGTTTGAGTGGGGAGAGGAGAGAGAGACAGCTGGAGACCAGGCCAGAGAATAGGGGACCTTTACCACGCTGCAGAGGGAGGACTTAACACAGGCACCAAGGAGCTGTAACAGGTACATTTTACCCATGGAGAGATTTGTAGTCAAACGTTTGACGTATTAATGACTGTGTCACGTCTCCCGTGTCATGCAATGAGTTCCTAAATGCAGTTTGATCACAGAAGGGCTCTAATGAGTGGCAGGAATGCTTTGGAGCTGGCATACCTGTCAGGATTCCTCTGTGGTCACCCTAGGACCAGTCCTGACCACTGGAGCCATGCCCTTTCAAGGAGTGGGTGTGTACCCAGTGAGAAGATCAAGCCCCAAGATAGACCATACGTGCAAGCAAAATTCTTAACAAAGAGACTGAGATAATATCCAGATAGAAAGAGCAAAAAGATCACGCTACAATGGGCATTGGGAAATGGCTTGAAGTGGTATGAAGGGGCGGCCCAGAGGGTGGTGGGCTGCCACTGCTCCAGCTGCCCTCAAGGCTGCTACAGTAAGCACGGCTGCCCACGTGGCCCTTTAGGTGTGCTGCTATAGGGGCTCAGGTGAGGGAGCCTTGGTACCAGCAGCCCCTTTCAACCTCAGATGAAGAAAATTCTGGTTTGGGGCTGTGCCTTGTTTCCAGAGTCTAGTTCTTTAGGAAGCTCTCTGTGGCTCTCTCCAGATCTGACTGTGGGGGGCACTGACTCTGGCTCTAACTGCAGTCTCTCCGGACAGATGGTTCCTGGCCTTCTACCTCTATGCAGGGCTGTGCGATACTGAACTTGGTAACACTGACAGCTACCATTTACTGTGTACCTACTGTGTGCTGACAGCTACCATTTACTGTGTACCTACTGTGTGCTGGGCTCAGTGCTAATCTCTATCATGATCTCCAATCATCACAGTACTCTGTAAAAGTTGATATTTTGGATCCCACACTGACTAGAAGAATAAGGAAAGTCTTCCTAACTTGAGGGACTTGAAGTTTGACCCCAAAGTCAGGAGTCTGGGCTGCCTCCCTGAAGGCTCTGCCATACATTTGGAAAGTCTCTTGTTGCCCCATCTCCATGCACAACCACATCCAGAGGAAGTGGGAAAGCACTGTTCTAAAGTTTGCCCACAGCAAACCTCACCTTGTGTTATTGGTTAAATTGCATCACAGGCTCATTCCTGACCCAGAGACTAGCAAAAGGAATGGAATGACCACCACTTTTGGGGAAAATGAGGCCCATTGCTGGACTGGAGATGGTTTGACTTCTAAAGGGAGACCTCTGATGGGGAGGAGTAGTTTCCTTAGCAAACAGGAATTCCTTAGGAAGGAGGAAGAGAAAAATGGATGTGGGGTAGGCAACCAGCAGTGCTCTTCCTAGCACAAACTTCTTAAAGTCAGTGAGTCGCCAATGAGAACTTTATCTTGCTTAGATAGACACAACCGAAAACACTGAAATAAAAGGTGGGGCTTGTGCTGTTGAAAAGAGGGTTTTTATCTACTTCAGGCCTAAACGTTTTTCAAAGAGGTTATCAAAATGATATTTATTTAACAAATAATTATCCTCTTACAGGAGGTATCAGTACTTGCCATTTGCAGGTAAGAAAAGAGACCTGGCCGGGCGTGGTGGCTCAAGCCTATAATCCCAGCACTTTGGGAGGCCGAGGCGGGTGGATCACGAGGTCAAGAGATCGAGACCATCCTGGTCAACATGGTGAAACCCCGTCTCTACTAAAAATACAAAAAATTAGCTGGGCATGGTGGTGCGTGTCTGTAATCCCAGCTACTCAGGAGGATGAGGCAGGAGAATTGCCTGAACCCAGGAGGCGGAGGTTGCGGTGAGCCGAGATCACACCATTGCACTCCAGCCTGGGTAACATGAGTGAAACTCCGTCTCAAAAAGAAAAAAAAAAAAGAAAGAAAAGAGACCTAGGAAGTTTAGGGGACTTTGTCGCAAGCTTTCCAACAAGGAAGAGGCAGATGTGGGGTCCAAAGCAGATGCTTTCTCTGCTGTTCTACAGAGCAAATTCCAAGGTCTTAAAGGGAGGATAACAGAAGCCTGAAAGGGGTTCCGAAGATCATCTACCTCCTTGTGAGCTCGCCTCCATACCAGGGTGGTTTCCCACTGAGTGCTTATCCAGCCTCCCCTTGAGCACCTCCATGGGACAGGCAGGAATTCACATCTATGAAAAGAATTCTGAGTATCCCTCATGGAGCGGGAGCCCACTCCTTAGGGAAACTGAGTTTCTGCACCCAAGGCACACACAACTTTCAAGTAAGAGGGGACATGTCATAGTGTCATTCAGGATCTCAGGTCCAGCATCAGGGAGAAGTGGCACCCACCTGTGTGCAAAGACATCGTATGCGATAGAATCACAGTGTTGCTTGGGAGAAAGAAAAGAGTGGTCCCAAACAGAAGTGAATTTAAATTTATGTTGCAAGGCTTTTCTGCAAACACACCTGAGCACATTTCTGTTGGAAATGTATTTGTGATGTTTCTACCAGCTGGTGGTATGAACACCAGCTCCATCCTAAGCTAGGCTTACTCCACACAGGTGACAGAGGCTCGGCAAAGCTTAACTAGACCTGTCATAAACTCACTCCACAGCTAAAGTGAGACATTGCTGTTATCATCTTATTCCTAGTCTAACTTTTATGTGGCTAATTCTTTTTGTCTATACACATCCACCCAAACAATCTATGAACTGGATATCTTTTTGTTGTAAATTAAAAAAATAAAACATTGACAAGTGTTTAAATACTCCTTGAAGGGGTACTAATTTAGAAACATATCAATATAATGAAATAATTTAAAATGTTTTTTAAAGAGACAGAATTAAGTCAACTGATATGAAATAATCTCTAAGATATGTTGTCAAGATGCAGCACAGTGCCATCAGGATGCTACTTATGTAAAAAAATGGTATATTGAGTGGGACTTTCTTATTTGTTAGAGTCGATTGGAAGGGCAAAGCTGAGGACAATGAAGGATAAATAATGCACCTTGTATAGAAAGCCACCAACAACAGGCCAGAATTCCTTTCTAGGGCTTTCTTAAAGATGAAACAACTGACCTTATAGCTATCAGCACACACTCCCCACCTTCCCACCCTGGTTGGTCTGGTAAGGAGGGTTAGAGTTTTTCCTTTTATTCCCTCACTCCACAAGCCAAATGAAATGGGCTGCAAGAGAAACATCATTAAAGATTGGAGTTTACTTGCAACAAGAGGAGGCTGGTGCCTCATGTACCAGTCAGTCAGCTGCTTAGGTATAGTCGATGCATTGATCTGCTCTGTGCCTGCTGAGCAGGCGCAAAGAGCCTTGGGAGAAATGACAGAGTCTGGCTTGAAACGGACGTGTGAGTCTCCCATGGGATGTGAACACCATGGAAGGTGACAGTCTTGAGTTGTCTTGCTTTCTGTCACTAGGCATAGAAACCCCAGCATAAGAGGCTGTGGGGTGTACACAGAGGCAGAAGCTGAAGGGGCTGGAAGAGGTGAACCTGCAGCTGGATCTGCCACATTGGGGAAGTCGTGTGTGTGAGAGAGCCTCTCTGAAGAACTTACCTGTGAGCCTCAAAGTGCCTGTTTTAGGGTGCCAGCCGTTCAGATGGTTACTGTTGGCCAGTGAGGCCATGACCATTCACAGAGAAAGGACCATAACATGAGAAGTTCAGTAAGGAGATAGTTACCCTTCCTCTCCATGGCCTCTCCCAGTTCCCAGCTTTGATAAAGGAGGGACACAGCTGTCATTGAACCTGATCATGACCACCCTACTCCAAGAGGAAAAGTGAGGGGATAGGAGTAAAAGACAGATATGCCCCCTGCCCACTGCAGGTGCTCCCAGGTCATAATGGGGGTGGGTGGTTTGAGTAGATATAAGACTGAAATTTTATATGAAAATTAGCCAGACGTGGTGGTGCGCACCTGTAGTCCCAGCTACTTAGGAGGCTGAGGCAGGAGAATTGCTTGAGCCCAGGAGGCAGAGATTGCAGTGAGCTGAGATTATGCCACTGCACTCCAGCCTGGCAATAGAGGGAGACTCCATCTCAAAAAAAAGATTGAAATTTTAAACTAGATTACACCAGAATTTTTAACAGCTAAAAATGAGAAGAAAGCTATGGACCCCTTCATTTTCTGCCTCCCTCATAGAGATGGGAGATTGGATGGAGCACAGCTGTAAGTTGTGATCAGTTAAAAAAAAAAAAAAAAAAAAAAACTACACATTTTAGGTTAGTTTCCCACAGCTCCATATATGTGGATATGGGCACACTATCTCTGGAAGGATAGAGAAAAAATGAGGAAATGCCTCTTGAAGAATGACTTGTGGCCTGACCCCAGGCAGGTATACTTCCTGCATACCTTTTGTGCTGGTTTTTGTTTGCTTATTATCCTGTACAAATAAGTACACAAAATAGGCAGAAGGCATGCTAAAGCAGCGAGAGGGAACAGGGGCAGGGTAACGGTGCGATGGAAGAATGGAGACAGGACCCTTATATCTCAGAAAAAAATCAACCAAGGCTGGGCGTGGTGGCTCACGCCTGTAATCCCAGCACTTTGGGAAGCTGAGGCTGGCGGATCACCTGAGGTCAGGAGTTCAAGAACAGCCTGGCCAGCATGGTGAAACCTTGTCTCCACTAAAAATACAACAATTAGCCGGGCGTGGTGGCAGACACCTGTAATCCCAGCTACTCAGGAAGCTGAGGCAGGAAAATTGCTTGAACCGGGAGGCAGAGGTTGCAGTGAGCTGGGAAAGTGCCATTATACTCCTGCCTGGGCAACAGGGTGAGACTCCATCTCAAAAAAAACAAAAGAAAAAAATCAACCAAATTTACCTCTTTAAGTTAATAGGTTCACACTGAGGTGCAAAATTCCAATCTAATATTTGGCCCAGAAGGAGTGGGTGCAGGGGCGATGGGAGCTACTCTGCACTCAGTTTGGTCCTGAGGGGCAGAGGAAGTGAGGATGAATGAGGACACCCACAGGCAAGCTGCATGCTAGAATTGGCCCATCCAGGTGGCAGGAGGCAGAAGAGAAACTGAGAGGCACACAGCCCCCCACCTGCCTGTCCTCTGCTAAAGGAGTCTCTCACGTCCTGGGTCATGAGAACATTCCAGAAAGTGGAACCTGACCCTAGCCTTCCCCACCAGACCACCTGCAAAGGCTTGTAAAGGAAAAGTCACCTCATTCAAGGGTGAGTAGTCAGAAAGTGCCATCACGAGATTGGTGTACAGATAATAACAGAGGAAAGGGGTCTGGGACAAGGAAAGAAGAAACATCACCATAGTATTACAGATGCATGTACAGGATCCTCCCTGTGATGAGTTTATAATAATAATAATAATAGTCACCTTACTACTTGAGAATGGCCTAAATATAAGAAACTAATTATACAAGTCATGGTACATCTATATAACTAGTTCTTTTGAAGCCTGTTTTGTGTAATATTTGTACATGATAACAATCAAACAAAAAAACAGGACAAAAGGTAGGCAGAAAATATACATAGCCTGGGGTCAATCTGCAAGTCATTCCTTAAGAGGCTTTTCCTCATTTCTTCTGTATCTTTCCAGAGACAGTCTGCCCGTATCCACAAAATCATGAGTTCTGTCTGTACATGCTACTATGGAAAGATATTCAAGATATATAACTTTAAGTGATTTATTAAATAGGAACATATGAACATAGTACAAAATTCCAATAATGCAAAAGGGTATACGGTGCAGATGACATTGCTCTTTTTTTTAGCCACAAATATGTTTATTCCTCTAGAAACAGTATACCAACTTTTCAATTTTCAAAATGTTATTATCAGTTATCTGCAGATCACTCTCATTAAGCTGATTTTTAAAAATCTCAGAGCAGAGCATTTCACCAGCACCGTCATCAAGCAAGCTACAAATCTATCCTGTACTAGAGTAAGGAGACACTTAAGATCAAGCCAAGAGAAGAGCTTTCAGTGTTGTTTACAGAAGGGGTACTCGCATTCATTTGTCACACATTTCAGGGCCTCATGTCCCCCTTTTACATTCTCTAACTCCTAGCCCAGTTTCTTTTTATAGTCTGAAAACAAGGAATCATCCAAGAGAGATATTCCTTCAGAGCACTTTTGAAAATGGATCAGACATGGAGATCCCCCAGATCCCTGTTCTCAAGTGTTAATAATATTTTATATTAGTACGTAGAATACCCTTAGATATATTGTTATGTTCTAGAGAGTCTGTGTTTCCCCCTTCTTGATGATGTCCTCAATTTCTTCTGAGGCCTTTCCTGTAGAGTCAATTGGTTCTATTGCTTTTAACTTCTCTTGATACTCCAGTGGCAAACCACTTCCTTTTGCACCCATGCAAATAATTTTTTTATACTGTGGGGATGGAGGAACTCTTTCATAATTTGTCATCAGATAATTTCGACAGGTTATTTCTCTTCCTTATTGAGTTGAAACTTTAACTTCTATTACAACATATGTTCCACTTTTAACCCCTTCTTGCCTGCACACGGGCCAGACAGAAGAACGCCACCAAGGGGTTTCTAAGGTGGATCTTCTCCATCAGCAGGTTGCTGCCATAGGCAAAGTACAGAAAACTGTCCTCATCTGGGTCGGACGTCCTTGCAGCCCGAGTTCGCCATGTCCCTCTACACGCCCGCACGGGAGCCTGAAGCAGAGCTGTGAAGGGTGGCCCCGGACCCTGGCCCAGTGACTGCCTCGCCGCCGCCTCCAGGAAGTTGCTCTTTTACCTCATTCCTCAACAGTTCAGATCCTCTCACCAGGGGCAACCACTGTTTTTCGATTCTTGTGCCAGGATATGTTATTAAGTTTTTTAAAAAGGTGACAACAGCATATAATTCCATACGTGTAAAATTTAGAAGATTATATATATATTTGCAGGTGTGTGTATGTGTACAATCTATGTAATATGTTATACGTATACACAATACAATATATAAAATCAATATATATTATCTGAAGAGAGACTGATGACTCTATTAATTAATGAATAATTTCCCTATCACTCAGATGGGGAATGGGCTTTTTATTTTCCATCTTTCTTCAATGAATATTTACCATATGCACTTTCACTTGATGTTTAATCTTTTTATTTATTTAAAGTAGGTACTAGGATGTAGGGAGGTAGAGGAACCAGTTTGAACTAGACGCTAAAGAACTTTGGCAGAAAGGTATGAGATACAACAATAGCTTGAGGGAATAGGAGGGTTGAGAAAAAGTATCTCTCGTCTGAGGGAGCCTTGACTATGTTTGTTTTAGTTTTTCTTTTTACAGAGGAAGCAACTAGCTGAAGGGGGAAAATATGAGAGAGAGAGAGACAGAAAGAGGATGCTTGATGGAGCAAAGTCACTGATAGCACTGAAGAAGGGGACTGAGGGGGCTGACCTCGGAGAAGAGGGGTGCATCTTCAGAGGGAGCATGGGGTGGGAGGGGACAGACAGGGAGGGTGCCGAGCTGAGGCTGCGCAAGCTAACCGGCCACAGTGCAAGCCCAAGGGGATGAGGGATTCCAGACTCTGGACACATGGCCGAAACAGCCAGCTGTGGGTTTCTGGCTACAGAGGAGGTGAGTGGAGCCAGGAGAAGAAGAGGAGAGAGCAGAGTGAGGAGGGAGTAAGTCAAGATGAAGACAAAAAACTGGTTCTGTGCCAGGGTTTAAAAAAAGCAATAATATTTTTAAAAGGTTATGCTCAGTGACAGGAAATTCAGGCTCTCAGTGTCATGAAATTCAATAGGCACTTGGTGGCTGCTGGGCTGCGTAACTAAATTGATGCAGCAATGTCATCCATGGTGAAACAAAACAGTCAAAGTTAAACAAACACTTTCAAGCTTTTGGGAAACGTCATTTTGGTTAACATGTCCCCACAATTAAATGAGGTCTATTTAATCAGAGGGGCAGTACTTCTGGAGGAAAACGAGTTGCCTAGGCTGACAACTTCGCAATGCAACAAAACATGACATCAACAGTTTATTAATATCAGGTGTATAAGTATACACCTGCCTTATACAGACGTAAGAGATACATTCACACACCTGGTTTCAAAGAAATTAAACATGAGCTGAAATGCTCAAAGGAATTGAATCACCTGGGGATAGAGCATCTTTAATTAGAAAGGACAGCTTGTCCCACCCAGAAATAATCGCCAGGCTCATGCGTAGATGGAGCTGTCACTTGGAATGACTTGTCAAAAGAGCTTGAGGTAAAACTAAAACTGAAACTGAAAAGTAAAACTCTGAGCTAATGATTATTGACCCACATCACCAGAACATTAAGAAAATGAATCAGGAGGAAACAATAGCCGCTTAGCCCTTCCTCACCCAAGAATCCTCTCTGCCATTCCTTTCCATCCAGCAATTTTTCTGTGTGTAATAACTTTCAGCTTTCATATTTTATGACTGCTCCACAGAATATGAAATTCAATTACAGGACTCACACAGATAGATAAGAAGTGTACTTGTGACAAAACGTTCTCCCGTGGGCTTCTGGCTAATACATTTCTGGCACATCTAAATTATGAAAGATGACACAGTTGTTGATAAAACCAAGGAAGGCATGTAAGTGCTGAGTATTCTGTGTCTAAAATCAAAGTGGGCTGGGCGCAGTGGCTCACACCTGTAATCCCAGCAATTTGTGGGGCCGAGGTGGGTGACTCATTTGAGGTCAGGAGATCAAGACCAGCCTGGCCAACATGGTGAAACCCCATTTCTACTGAAACCACAAAAATTAGCTGGGTGTGGTGGTATGCTCCTATAATCCCAGCTACTTGGGAGGCTGAGGCAGGAGAATTGCTTGAACCCGGGAGATGGAGGTTGCAGTGAGCTGAGATCACAGCACTGCACTGTAGCCTGGGTGACAGAGTGAGACTCCATCCAAAAAAAAAAAAAAAAAAAAAGAAAAAAAACTTACAAAAAAACTAAAAGTGCAGAACCATGTGCATAAGACAGTCTCTTTTGTATGAATATAAAAATCTAGAGTATGAAAGCATTATATACGTGTGTGTGTGGTTATGGATGAATTAAATAGAGCTGTATATCCTAATATAAAAAACCTCCAAGCAAAAAACATACTAAGTTTGTTAATTTGCAAAGTAATACCTACATCTAAAGAATGAAAGGTGAAAAAATCCACGTGCATGGAGGTGTGTGCTGTGCAGTGTGGATTCCTAGACAGGGGCTGTGAGGAGGCACAGGCAGCCGTGCGCAGTGTGACCTTGAGGAAGAGTGAACCGGAGCAGGATGGTGCAGTTTTCAGCTTCGCTCTGTAGACTTCTATATTATTTGAAGCTTATACAATCAGGATATATTCATATATGACTTATGTAAGAACATAAAGAGAAACCGTACCAGAAATGAAAACTATGTAATCAACTCTTTGAGGCCTTCATGAGAAACTGGAGAACCAGTAAAGTGGTAATACACACATGAAATGACCCAGTCCAGGTCTACTAGTCAAGACCACACTGGGAAACAGGGGACAGAAAGTTTGGTAGTCGTGGCAGACCCAAGTATCTTACTTCTGCAGATTTGAGGAATACCAGAGAACTGTGAAGAGACTGAGCTTGAAAAGTCCATCTCAAAGGTCTTTGCCCTTCAGCGGGGACATGGCAGTAGGGAAGGGGGAAGAAAATGGGCTGTCTTTGTGTGGCTGGTGATACCTAACTTCTGGAGCATGAGATGGTCCCCCGGCCCTGTGCCGTAGCTGACATGCAGAAATGGGCATTGGCACTGGTGAAGCCAGTCTGCATGTGACAGAAGCAGCAGATGATCATAAATGGAGGGGGCTTTCTGACAGTGACACCATCATCCCACAGGCAAGGAACATCTGACTCTTGGCTCCCACTAAGACGCTGCCAGAGTGGCTGGTCTCAAAGGGGGAAACCACAGTTCCTGATGGAAAGTCTTCAGGACGCAGCCTCCAAGGTCCTTCTGCTCAAGGGAGGAGCCCTGCTTGCCTGGTTCTATCTGGATTCCCGAAAACCCTCAGACACAGGGCAAGCTGAGGAAGGACGTCAACAATTCAGTCTTCTGAATCCCCTATAAAAATCTGGGAAAGGTAGCTTTTGACATTGAGGGTTGGAAATATTGGTGCAGAGGATGCTGACTGGGGAGGTTTGGAGCCGACCATGGGACCGGGTCTGTCCATTACAATAGAACCAACAGGGCGACCTGGAGTGACACAGGGTAATCCAAACCAGCCCCACTGATCCCCTGTCCTGCCCAGGTCTTCACTGCTCCAGGAGTAAGCAGTCTCATGTCTCAGTAGCAGGAAGGAAGTCTTTGACCTCACAGCAAGTAAAGCTGGTCAAGGAACAGAAGAGAGATGAGAGGGATCCATCTCCGCAACAAAGGGAGGGCAGCCTGGAAGAGGGGGTCCAGGTCTTGCCAGCTGAGGAGATGGGGACATATGGCAGAGCTGTGGAAACCCTGGCCACCACTCTGCAGCGTCCCCAAAGCCTGCGGTGCTACTCTGTGGTTGCCCTGCCCCTCTGCATCCTATCTGGCTACCAAGGCAAAAGGGTCTCCGCTGGTTAGGCTAGTGCCAGCCATGCTCCCTCTAATGCTTAAGTGAGGGTCCCTGGGGCCTCCACCTCACCATCTGGGATACCACAAGAGGGACCCAGGAGGTGAAGGGGCCTAAAACACAAGCAGGGGATTTGGGCATGCAACTGTGTTGGCCGGGAGACTGTGGGGAGCATGGAAACTTGGAGAATACACAGCAGGTGTTGATGTGAAGCTTGGCGATTGGGAAATGAAGACTGGGGTTGGGAACCCAACCCATGGTACAGAGGAAACACATCTTAGGCCTTTACGAAACCAGCTCTCAACCTGTCTGCACAAGAGCGTCTTTTGGGAAGCTTCAAAAATACCTCTCTGGGCCTCAACCTGGAACAACCAAATTGGAACCCTGGAGGTCCTCTTGGAATTGTGCTCCTACCTGTGATCTTTTTTCCTCAGAGGAAAACCCACTCAAAGGTGTCTCTTCCATCTTTGCTGGGAGGCAGAAAATTCACTTTGCAGACAGGCTTCTCTGCCACGTGTTGGGAAGCTTACCTACCCTGTGAGGTGCTGTTTCACTATGAAATTTACTCCCCTGGCTGGGCATGGTGGCCCACGCCTGTAATCCCAGCACTTTGGGAGGCCAAGGCGGGTGGATCACGAGGTCAGGAGTTCGAGACCAGCCTGGCCAGCACGGTGAAAACTCATCTCTACTAAAAATACAAAAAATTAGCCAGGCATGGTGGTGCATGCCTGTAGTCCCAGCTACTTGAGAGGCTGAGGCAGGAGAATTGCTTGAACTCGGCAGGTGGAGGTTGCAGTGAACCAAGTTTGTGCCACTGCACTCCAGCCTGGGCGACAGAGCAAGACTGTCTCAAAAAGAAAAAAAAAATTTACTCCCTTGTGACATTCAATCCAGGAAACTGAGTCTCAGGGACCCTGGCTACGAACAGCCCTTGCCTCCCTTTGAATGTTTCTCCATTTATTTATGGAAAGTATTTTCTGCCATGTGAAACACAAAGATTTGCTGGGAGAAGGGTGTAGCAGAGTGGGGGGTTAATCCTGCGTGGAGCTGCTTTGCTGTGCAGGCAACATCCTCTTCCCCCTTACGGCATGAACAGACGGCCTCTGTGCTCTGAGGTCTGGACTCCCTTGTCCTGGGTGTAGCATGGGCAAATGCTAAGCTCTTTTGCTTTTTAGAATGGAAATGTTGTTTTGAAATGTAAGCTGGAGAGAGGTAGGGGAGAGCAACATGGCTTTGAGAAGAAGGGAGTGGCCTGGTTCTGATGGCAGACAGAGGGTGGCCAGTGCTGAGCGGTGGGGACTTGCATGCCACTCACCATCCAGCACCCAAGCTGAGATATACATCTCAGGTGAACTGAGTAAACTGAGGCCACAGATACCTGGGGATGAGACCCGGAGTCTCAGGAACTGGGAGCCAAATGAAAGGGTCAGGACCTTGCGTGACCTGGAGAGATGGTGGGGGCCGCCAGAGGAGCCTGCAGATGGGGGCATCATCGTCCTGGGGGCCTGGACAATGAGCAGCTCACTGGCTACCATGCTGCACCAAAGTCCCCTGCCCAATGCTCATTAATGGTGGAAACTCTAGGACTCTAGACTTCTTTGTTCTTCCCAAGGGAGGGGCAACACGACTGGGGACTTGGTCAGATTTAATTTTCTTCAGAGAAATTAAGAAATGCGGCAATTCTTCTTCTTCTTTTTTTTTTTTTTTTCTTTTTTTTGAGACAGAGTCTCACACTGTTGCCAGGCTGGAGTGCAATGGTGTGATCTCAGCCCACAGCAACCTCCACCTCCTGGGTTCAAGCGATTATCCTGTCTCAATCTCCCGAGTAGCTAGGACTACAGGTGTGCGCCACCACATCCAGCTAATTTTTGTATTTTTGGTAGAGATGGGGTTTCACCATATTGGCCAGGATGTTCTCAATCTCTTGATCTCGTGATCCACAGGCCTCAGCCTCCCAAAGTGTTGGGATTACAGGTGTGAGCCACTGTTCCAGGCTGAAATGTGGCAATTCTTATGCTCTAGGGTAGTGGAGTGATTCACACGACCTATATAGATTTGTTGGTTTAAGCAGATCATTGAGGGAGGCTGTTTCCATCTAGTGCTTTGAAGAAGAGGGTAGAATTCAGAATTAAAGTCTGATGTATGGCATGAAAAAGCCCAACAGAGCCAAAGGGGTGATGCAGGAAAGCCAGGACAGGAGACCCCGGCAGCAGATGCTCTAAAAGGAACTTTGGGACCAGCAATTGCTGGCGTTTTCTGTGGGATATGGATCTTAAGCTCTTTTCCTCCTCTAGGGCATCTTCAGTCAAGTTGAAACTGGTTCCCCAATGCTTACATGTGATGGCTTCTCTTACCCCAATTCCTTCTTGGCAATTTTTAAAAGCAACTCTGATTTATTGTTACAAAAACTCCTATTAAAATGTGTACAGCTAGCTTCAGTTCCTCTCACCAAAGGCAGCAGCTGTTACCAGCTTCTCGTGTCTCCTTCTGGGGATGCCCTTCCTGTATTTTTTCTTAAACAGTATCATTTCTGCTGCTGTTCCGCCCCCACCCTGCTCACTTCGAAACTGACCTTGAGCACATGTACCCCAACTCATCTTTAGAATGCCACTCACGATTCCTTTTGGTGAATGTACCTTCATACATTCAACCAGTCTCCTGTTACTGGAGTTTCCAGCACGACTTTCTTTCTGTGTGAGCGTGTTGTTTTGGAGAACGCAGAGGTACCTGGGGACTCAGGAGCTTGAGGTCAGAGGACCCAGAGAATTGAATCCTGAGGAACTGTTAATATTGGGGAACTTTGGGGTTTCTCTGTCCAAGGCATTGGAGCTTTGAGGTGATTCTGAAAATATCTGAAGGGTTGATATTTCAGTTTTTTCCCTCCTCTGAATCCCAGAAATTTCTAGACGAAGCTCCCCTTATGTGCACGAGTGCAGGGATGAAGAGACTGCACATTTACATGCCCAGCAGTCTGACCCAGAGGCTCTCCATAAAATTTGATTGGATTGAATATACCTTATCTGTTGTGAACAAAAATGTAGCATTTGTTGCACGGCTTTTTTTTTTTTTCCCTCCTCTGAATCTTCCAGTAAAGAATGGCAATCCTTGCAAAGATTTTCCTCTAAGTTTTGGGAATCAGCAGATGGTGTTAGACATGCACTTAATCTGTTTTTTCCTTCCCCCAACTCTAGCCCCGTCTGCGTTAGGCCCTGCTGTTTTGCTGGGCTGAGCAGCGCTCCTGCCTTTCAGCATCGCGCTGAAGGCTCTGACCCGTGAGCACTGATTCACGGGAGGTGTTGGCGGCACTCTAAGACCCCTGCTGTGTTACCGTGTTCCTTTTCTGACACAGGCAAGAGCAGTAATGCTCCAGCTGGGTGTTGGCTGCTTCCAGAACTGGGTCAGCGTTCGGGAATTATGAAACTGGGTGCCTCATTTCCTCATGATCCGAAAAACAAATAAAAAGTCCCTCAGGAGGAAGAGGTGGGTGGCTGCCGTATGGACATCACCTGGGTGTCCTTTTAGCTGGAGTCTGAGGTGAGCAAAGGGTGACGCCCTTTGATAGCAACTTAATGCACATGGGGCATTATTCAGACACACAGTGACACACCTGGCTGTTGTTCTGCCTCTTGGATTATTCCATCCCTTATACTGAGAGCAAGGCCAGCCCCACCATGATGAAGCAATTGGTCGGGAGGAAGGTTTACATACAAGAAAGGAGAAAGAGGATGACGCAATCTCTGTTTTTGTTTTTTCCCCACCTAGTTGAATTCTATGGCAACATTAGCAGAAACACTAGGTCCTAGCTCAGGCTTCCCAGTTGTTGTGGTGGGAGAGGTGACCTCAGGAAGTATTACAGGACTCCTGGAAGTACACACAGGGCTAATGCTAGGCTGCAACTCACCAGCACGCGGTAAGGACCAGCAGCTGTTCTGACTGGTTGGGGCCAACGCCATCTGAGGTGTTAACATTTTAAATATGTCGGGTGTGTTCTGATATTACATTTAATATTACATAAACATCTTATATATGGAAGATAAAGGAGGGGATTTCTTTTGTAATTCAAACTACAGGAATTGGTAGTATGGAGAAATTTTGTCATTGGCAAAATCCACTGGCAAGTGAGATGGAGAAATGCAAATATCACAATGGGAGGAAAGAAATCCTGGGACCATCCCAGCATTTGGGACAGTGGTAGTAAGAATTTTGCACTGTCAGAAGGACACATGAGTAAAATATGATTGAGCAACACTACTTTGATACCAGCAGGGGTGATACATGAAGAAAACCCCTGTAACAAATCTGTGCATGCTGTTGATGGGTGGTGAGTTGTCAGACATAGAGATCGAAATCACTCAGCCTTGTGGTCATGGGGAGTTCCAACAGCCTTCCCGAGTCTTTGGAGGCTCCTGAGCAGTGTTCCAGGTGCCCTGGTTTTTTCTTGCCATTCTGTGGCTTCAGGCTCACGTGCCGGAAAAGGGCTTCCTGAAGTAGGGGCCCACAGAGGGCACTACAGTGTGGTGGTCAAGGGCGTGGCTTCAGTCCCAGGCACACCCAGTCCCGGCTCCTCGGCTGCCACCCACTGGCCACAGAATGCAGGCCAGTGACTTCATCTCTCCGGCCCCCAGTTTCCTCTTTGGTGAGGGTCATAGGACTCACCGCAGAGGAGAGAGAAGGAGCATTTGAGATGATACATTAATAACACGCTTTCCACAGGACCTGGACTAGAGTAGGTGCTTAGTAAGGGGTAGCTGGCACTGCCAGTGCACAGGAGCGAGAGGGCCTGAGTTCCACTGCAGCCAAAGAAGAGGAGGCAGAACTGCCGTGAAGGTTGAGAACTGAATGATCAGGCAGAATGGCCCTAAGGAAGCAGTAAGACTTCTGAATCTTCGAACATTTCCCAGTCCTCAGTAAATCTCCAGTCCTGATAAAGAAAAAATCTTGTTTCTTGTTTTTGAGCGTGTCAGAAGTAGCTGAAAGAAAGATGTGTCCTATGCCTGTTAAGTGCACCACTTGCGTAGAGACCCCCCTAAACAGGCTTTGTATGAGCAACATGGCTGTTTATTCACCAGTGTGGCGGGCGGACTGAGTCAGAAAAGAGAGTCAGCAGAGGGCAAGGGGATAGGAGTTGGTTTTATAGGTTGGGGCAAGTGGTCAGTTAAAGGCAGTAACCTATTTTAGGGAGGGGAAGGGCATCACGGGATGCATGGTCACAAGGGTAGGGGGCACCTATTACAAACACGCATGATCATAAGGGTGGCGGTTATCGGTTGCTAGCAGAGGGGAGGGTGCGGTATATTAAATTACATAGTTACGGGGTGGGGTCCTGAGAAACCCAATGTCCAGCAGGGAAGCTTCACAAGGCTGAGCAGGAACAATGGTTGCAGGTTGCAGGGGCAGAGCGATTAGTTGAGGCAGGAACAAGTTGTTTCACTTCTTTCTCTGCCCACCTGGTTACTTGTGGTCCAGACTTTCTGGTTCCTGGGGACCATCCAGAGGAGTACGTGCGGGTCACCAAGGCTATAACAGCCAGGCTTGGACTTGGAGGCCTGACAATGCCTAGCCAGAGTTAGCAGAAGAGAAAACACCTAGGAACCGGAGGCAAAAAAAAGGTAGCTGACAGTCAGCCAAGACTCCAAGTGTGTCCCCAGGGGCGTGGCCAGCAAGAAGCCTGTGGCAATTCCTGACACAGTGGTTCCGGGAAGTTGATTTACCCAATAGACTTCTGGCAAGAGCTCAGTTTAAGTTTGTGGCTTACTACAAATAAACATTTGTTCAATGAACACAAATGAATGGGCAGGCTAGCTTGGCTAATAGTGTCTATTATTTAGCTACTCTAAAGCCCTCCAAAGGTATCAGGTGCGCCTTGTCCACTAGCACAGAGAGGCACAGAGCTGGGTAGGTGAAGGGAGTACGCAGCTGTGGTTTGACCTGCTCAGTGTCCCTTCTTCCTGAAACAGAACCTATCTTTTCCTCCTGGGGAGCCACCCCTCCCTACTCGTAGTCCTTGGCCTAGGTTCCATCTTTGAAGACTCAGTTCTACCAGGAGGTAACCTCTGGTAAATTCTCAAATCCCAGTGTCAGGGTTAGGCATGCGATCAAAGCAACACATCCAAAGAGAGGCTCGAGAGGCAATTTGAATCATTGAGATGCAATTCAGTACCTGGAGCCCCTGGGCCAGAGGTGCTCTCTTGCTAGAGAACTTTGAGTTTGTATATTTGCAATTGTTGGGGTTTTGCCTTCTCTCCAAGAAAGCGTGAGTGAGGATGAAGACAGCAGGATAAAGCTCAGACAAGAGAGGGAGAGATGGATTCCTCCTGACACAATTTGGGCTCCTCCTTCTCCAGCTGAGCATGAGCCAGCCCTGAATTTTCCCATTGCCTGGGCTTGTAAATTCTCTTTGTGCTTAAGTGGGTTTGAGGTGGGCATCTTTCACCTAAATACATTGGGACACTGAGAGGATACCTTCTGTTTTCTCTTCACCAGCAGAGAGGAAGAGCAACAGAGTCCTCCTTGTGACCTGAATTATAGATTTCACAGAGCTTTTCAAGAGTAAGCCTCTGAACTGACTTTTGGTCTTCCCAACTCAGGTGCTTGACTCAAGCTCTAGTCTGAAATAAATTCCACATTTTATAAAATAAGGAGGAAACGGGAGTTGAGGAAGCATCAACATTTTATAGTAAGATTGATTTTTATAAAGCTTGCTAAACATCCGCCAGTGTATCCACTGCTGAGCTGGGATTATCATCTCCAGGATGGAGTACTGCCTTTTTCTTAACTGCTTTGGAGTCATTCTGAGAAACAGTAGTAAATAACTTTGTCAAAAGATGGAGAAGATTCATCTGGACAATGGAAATGAGAATTCTATTATCTTTCAAGGTCTATGAGTATGAGTTTCGGGTTTAGTAAGTATTAAATATGGTTTGCATGTCTGTGTCTCTGGCAAGAGGATATAATATCTCTGAATAGAACCTGGGCAGCAAATATAAACTGTCTTTAGGTTCATGTAGTTTGACAAACATGCTTTTCTAACCTGTGGGTCAGATGAAGATGTAGTTCTTTCTTGTTCCCTGCAGACACCCTGTTTTCCCTTTGTATTAGTCAACTTTCACACTGCTATAAAGAATACCTGTGACTGGGTAATTTATTTAAAAAAAAAAAGAGGTTTAATTGACTCACAGTTCAGCATGGCTGGAGAGGTTGCAGGAAACTTACAGTCATGGTAGAAGGCAGAGGGGAAGCAAGGCGTGTCTTACATGTCAGCAGGAGAGAGAGGTAGCAAGTGAAGGGGAAGTGCTGTACTTTTTTTGTCTGTTTGCTTGCTTGTTTGTAAGATGGAGTCTCACTCCATTGCCAGGCTAGAGTGCAGTGACGTGATCTCAGTTCACTGCAGCCTCCGCCTCCCAGGTTCAAGAAATCCTCCTGCCTCAGCCTCCCAAGTAGCTGGGATTACTGGAGCCTGCCACCACACCTGGCTAATTTTTGTATTTTTAGTAGACATGGAGTTTCACATGTTGTCCAGGCTGGTCTCGAACTCCTGACCACAATTGATTCACCCTCCTCAGCCTCCCAAAGTGCTGGGATTATGGGCATGAGCCACAATGCCCGGCTGGGAAGTATTATACTTTTAAATAATAAGATCTCATAAGAACTCACTCACTATCACAAGAACAGCATGGGGAAACCACCTTCATGATCCAGTCACCTATTACAATTCCAGATGAGATTTGGGTGGGGACACAAAGCCAGACCATATCACCCTTGTCCAACATATCCAAAATGCTCCCTACCTTTTCAGTTCAAGGCATGTGTGAGCTTGGGAAAGTCCCCAAAGTGCTTCGGTGATCTTATCTGTAAAATGAGCAGCATCGACTGGATCAGTGGTTCCAACATAAAAAGAAGGAGTAAGATTCTTTGTTCAAACAGAGCTTAAAGAGAAACCCCATAAAGTAAACAGATAAAACTGGAGCTGTTGAAATGTGAGTGAGACCCGGAAGCCTCCTTGGTTGGCTTCAAGCATGGCTCTTGAGATAACTTTATGAGCCGTTAAGACTCAGATGAACGGCTGGGCGCAGTGGCTCATGCCTGTAATCCCAGCACTTTGGGAGCCCAAGGCAGGCGGATGACCAGAGGTCAGGAGTTTGAGTCAGCCTGGCCAACTTGGTGAAACCCAGTCTCTCCTAAAAATACAAAAATTAGCCAGGCATGGTGGCGGGCACCTGTAGTCCCAGCTACTCAGGAAGCTGAGTCAGGAGAATCTCTTGAACCCAGGAGGTGGAGGTTGCAGTGGGCCGACATTGCACCACTACACTCCAGCCTGGGTGACAGAGCAAGACTTCATCTAAAAAAAACCAAAAAACTCAGATGAACTATTTCAGAGCCTCAGACCAGATGTTTGCCAAGATGTTTTCCAGCTCCAAACATTGCAGTCCTGTTTTTAAGTACCACATTTTCTGTGAAGCCTTTTAAATATTCTGGCTCATGCAGATTGCTTCTTTTTCTGTGCCACTTGGCATTTGTGACTATGCACATGTACTGTCCATATTTGTAAACTGAACCACGTATGGAGATTGTCTTTCTTTGAAGCTTGTACCTCTATGCGTTTTTTTTGGAAAGTGACTCAGAACTGACTAGTAAGTTACAGATGTAACTGAAAGAACTCCGGGAAATAGGGAGATAAATTTTGTTCACACCCCAGGGGAAGGTCTGCCCTCCTGGGGCAAATCACGTCTGCTGGCAAATGCTGAGCTGCTAGCCCAGAGCAAATACTATCTGGATAGATATGAAACATGGGTACCAGGCACAGCTGGGCAGACACAGACCAAAGGTCCCCATACTTGGTCCTTCTCTCAGATCTTTTTTTCCTGGTGCTCATGTTGGCCAAACTGTGGTATTTGGAAGGCCATGGAAGGTGTCTGCGTAGACTCATCTTTCAGCATTACTAGGCCAGCCCCTGCAGTAGGTGGTTGGGTTACTACTGAAGACACCATTGGGGGAAAATCCTGGGTCTGTCTCTACTACCCCACCTGCCTTAGTTATTTTCTTTCCACTGTGGGTTGAGTTCTGCTTTCCAGTATAGTAGGCTTTTCTACTATCAGCCTCACTCTGGGGTTCTGTGTAAACTTTAGGGAGCTTAGAAACATACCTCACACTGGCTGTGGTTTTTGCAAGACCAGCCACGTTCAGTGGGACCTGCCCTAGGACAGTATGCAGCGTACAGGTTCTGGAGGCTCAGGAAGCGACATTATGGCTGGAGCACCACCTAGTGGCAGTGAAGAACAGTGCGTGCGATGAATGAGTGATTTTCCAATGAAATGTAAATGGATAAATATTAATAGTGAATTAAATCGCTTTCAGGGATTCCCTTTCTCCAAAAAGAAACTCATTTAAAATACACTTTAAAGCAAAAACCATACTGAACATAATGTTTAGTCTTTTGCTAATTATCCCAAATATATCAGTGTCACCATAAGGAAGACTAAATATTATAGAGTTCTCAGTGATAAGATGCTTAATACTAGCCTATAAATGATTGCTACCATTTACAGGAGGAATTAAGAGAAAAAAATGTGTCTAGTTCAGTGGAAACTCACTTCTGAAAATAATTCAGTTTGCCATAGATCTTTTAGAATATTGAATCTTAGAATCCTTGTGTTGTGAAAAGTCTCAAGGATACACTAGTCCTGTACCGAAAATTTCCTTAGCCATGGAACTCTTTCTTCTAGTAAAATATTATTCTGCCACCTCTATTACCTTTAAACATTTAGAGCTGTCAACAAGGGAAGCCATGCAGTTGTCTATACATTTGAATTTGATGTACATATGAGATACAGCTTATGCTGTGGTCATACTGAGCTTTCCTACAAACTTACTAAAACGTTTAAAAAAATCACCACTAAAGGAGTCATCTTCAGAGGCAGTAATTTTACGTCAATAGAACCACCACTGACCAAGACAATTTGGGGACTTCTCTTTTTTTTTTTTTTTTTGAGACAGGGTTTTGCTCTTGTTGCCCAGGCTGGAGTGCAGTGATGAGATCTCGGCTCACTGCAACTTCCACCTCCTGGGTTCAAGCGATTCTCCTGCCTCAGCCTCCCTAGTAACTGGGATTACAGGCACATACCACCATGCCTGGCTAATTTTTTGTATTTTTAGTAGAAACAGGGTTTCACCATGTTAGCCATGTTAATTCATGGCTGGTCTTGAACTCCTGGCCTAAGGTGATCCCCCCCACCTTGACCTCCCAAAGTGCTGGGATTACAGATGTGAGCCACTGTGCCTGACCATGATTTCTCTTTTAAAATGGCCTTTGTGTTAGTTAATACTGGTGACATGAAAATCATATTGCTTTACTTTGGGTCCTACTTGTTTGGAACAATAAAACTGCATTACACAGCTCAGCCAACTTTCTTAATTATCAGATTTATCAGATATCTTCTATTTCCCCAAACTAAATCTCTCCAAAAGTAAGAAGACGCTGGTCACAGATTTTGCAGTACATCACTGTGCCTTTCAAACTCTGGGAGATGGTTTTCCCTTGAAAGAGCTCAAGGTGATGGTCTTTGAATGGTTTGCAGATACAAGGAGAGGGATAGATGGGCAAACAAGTGCAATTCATTTTCTATTAGAAAATATTCCTCTAATTTCTGATGAGAAAAGTTTTAAAGTGATGTAGAAGGTAAGACTAGGGTGAGTGGGGGTGGGTAGTGAGAATGAGAAAGTCTTTAACAGGGGGCCTTTTAAAAGACTCACTCCTTTAGAATGGTATTAGTATAATGTGTGTGATTGTGGAGATAGACTTGGTTCCTGTGACAACAGATGTAAAAAAAAAGGCAAATATTCCTATTTTTTTCATGAAATAGCCCAACATTTACAAAGCAGTTTGCAAAGGTTAAAGTCAGATCTCAAGTTAAACCTAGTGTATAGTCATAGTACTTATCATACAGAGTACTCTTTGAATTAGTATTTGTTCATTTAATTTAGCTGAAATTATAAACAACTTTATAAGTATAAT
This sequence comes from Cebus imitator, assembly GCF_001604975.1. Classification (NCBI taxonomy): domain Eukaryota; kingdom Metazoa; phylum Chordata; class Mammalia; order Primates; family Cebidae; genus Cebus; species Cebus imitator. The sequence goes on from NW_016107718.1 coordinate 298,597, forward strand.
TTTAATAACAAATTATTTTAAATAGGCAACATACACATCAGCAATTGGTTCCGAATCTGTGCCGTGCTTGCTGGCTGAGAAGAGGGTTTAAGAGTGTGGGCTCTGACTTCCCAGGATTGAATTCTAGCTTGACCTTGGGCAAATAACACCTCAGTGCCTTAGTCTCCAGCTCTGGGAAATGAGGACGACAATAATTGCACCCCCTTAAAAAGTTGTTGTGAGGAATGGAAAAGAACATGTTCTGCTTACAGGAGCGTTTTTCAAGGACAGATCATAACTGACTATTGTGTTTCTCCAGGCTGACTCCAGACCAGCAGAAGCTAAATAAATAACCATGAACTTGGAATGCCTGTGGGATACTAGGTCCTAACTGAAGACTTTTTCCCAAACACTGAGCAATGGTGTTTCTTTTAACCAACTCTATTTAGACCTTCAGATTCATTCTGTTCTTTTCAAAGTACTGGATTTCAACCCTTAATAAGCAATAACCACATGAACCAACCCTGGCAAGCCTTTAACAACTCTGAGTTCTCCCTCTCAGTGAGCTACCACTTAACTCAGTACATTTCTCCCTAGCCTGTATTCCTGTGGCTAGCAAGTCAACAGACTCAGCTTTTACTTTATTTTGTGATAGTCTTGCTCTGTCGCCAGGCTGGAGTGCAGTAGCTCCATCTTGGCGCACTACAACCTCTGTCTCCTGGGTTCAAGTGATTCTCCTGCCTCAGCCTCCCAAGTAGCTGGGATTACAGGTATGTGCCACCACGCCCAGCTAATTTTTGCATTTTTAGTAGAGACAGTTTTACCATGTTGACCAGGCTGGTCTTGAACTCCTGACCTCAAGTGATTCACCTGCCTTGGCCTCCCAAAGTGCTGGCATTACAGGCGTGAGCCATCATGCCTAGCCTCAACTTTAAATTTTTATCTATTGTTCTAGTCTATTATTACCTACCACCTACCACCCATCCATCCATTCATCCATCTACCCATCCTTTTTTTTGTTTATTAACTCTGGTCTTTGTTTTATTTGTTGATAGGTCCAAGTATATTAGTATATGTAAAACTCACTTAGAACAGTGCTGAACACATGGTAAGCATAATATGTGATAGCCCTTGTGATTTATTAACTCATCAGTATTTTGTGTGTATTAGAAGAACAATGTGTCACTGAAATGTTTTAATTATATCTCTATAAAAGCATACATAAATGATCATATATAAATCTCAAAAATAGAATGTTTTTAACCCAAGTTTTAAGTAATGATGTGTGTTCAGGAATACTTCATCTGGCATCTAGGGAAATGGCTGGGAAGATTTTGAGCTTCTCCAGTGGGAAGAAGGCTGGCATATTCAGGTCTAAGTTCAGAGTTGGAGACTTTGAAGTTAAGAAATTGAGAGTTTTTAATTTTGAATAAAACAAAAACTTTTAGCTTGAATAAAGACTATTCTGATTCTCTTTAACTTCAATGTAAGAACTTTTTTTTTTTTTTTTTTTTTTTTCAGACAGAGTCTTGCTCTGTCACCCAGGCTGGAGTGCAGTGGCTTAATATTGGATAACTACCCCTCCACCTCCTGGGTTCAAGTGATTCTCCTCCCTTGGCCTCCCAAGTAGCTGGGATTACAGGTATCTGCCACCACACCTGGCTAATTTTTGTATTTTTGTATAGACGGGGTTTCACCATAATAGCCAGGCTGGTTTTGAACTCCTGACCTCAGGTGATTCACCTGCCTTGGCCTTCCAAAGTGCTGGGATTACAGGTGTGAGTCACGGCGCCTGGCTGAACTTAAGAATTTTGAAAATTATAACTCTGAGCTTTTTAAGGAAACAGGGTTAAGAGGTAGTTTGTTGGCAGACGGGCATCAGCAAGGTCTGTTTCGAAAGCTCAGCATATGAGCACACATGTGCACACATGCACTCAGCCTTGGCTTTGCGCTGTAAATTTTTAGCACAATATACAAGTATGGGCTTTTGTTGTCAAGGAAATGGCTTTGTTTCTCTGAGGAAGGAGATATTGAGGACACTTCTCTGTAGGCAATCACTGAGCAAGGTCGTATTGTTTCCCAGACCTGCTGTTCTGAACAACACGAAGCTCTTGGGTTCTGTCCGTGCCTCTCTGGCCAGTCATTGTTACAGTGGCAGCAGGCAAGCCAGGCTTTCCTCGGTGAGGTCCAGCTCACAGCTGACCTCTACCTTCCCTTCCTACTTGCCTAGGCAATCGTGGCTTGTGTTTGAACTGAGCAATGAAGAAATATCTCAGGCAGTTTTGAGTCAGCCTTCAGGTTTCTCAGAAACTTTAAACACAGAAATGAATGGGATCACTGAGGTCAGGAACTCTAGATTCCCCTACCTCATGGTTGGAGCATCAGCTTCTGGAGGTCAAGGGTAGGATTATCAGAGGCTGCATGAAGAAGGTAATAGTGGGACCACTTAGAGAGAGCCAACAGTCCAGGCCAAGACAAGCTGGGACCCAGCTCTGTTTCACATATGAGTTATTCCTCTTCTAATCGGCCCTCTAGGTGAAATTAATCATTTATTTCCACTTCCTGCTAATTGTCCAACTGGTGTGGCTGTATCTCCTTCCTGCAAAGCAATGTTGAAGAAGCTATGGAAGCAAGAAGGAAGCATGGATTCTAGAAACTGACAACAAACCACTTATCCCTATTGCTCTTCTTCCTAAAGCTAAAGGTAAATCCTAACTAGACTTGCAAATGGGAATGTTAGCAAATGGGACTAGGAATGATGGTTCTAGTGGTTGGAGCCCACTACCTTCCCTTCCTTGTACTCCTTCCCTGATGCAGAGTGCCAGAGCAGCCAATGCCCCCTTTCAACAGGAGCTCACAGCACAGAAGTCAATACTTGAGGAGGAAAATTTCATTAAAAGAAAGACCCAAATTGCACAAGACAACAATACATACCACCCAAAGCAATATTAGAGTAGACTAGGGACTTAAAATAAACTTGAGATATTATATACACACCTGATAGCATGTGATCCACAGCAGAACCTCACCACTGGCCCCTCCAATAAAAGTCTGTGGATTCTTACACATTTCAAATCCAGAGAACATATCTCCGTGACATGGTGTCTTATACATTTCTCATCTTTTTCCTTGGTTTAGTTTTTAACCAGCTGGAAGTGATCTCTCTTGCACTAAGTCAGGGTTCTCAACCTCAGATTAATTTTTGAGCCAGATAATTCTTTATTGTGAGGAGCTGAGCTGTGCGTGGAAGGGCTTAGCAGCACACCTGACTTCTACCCACTGTATGTCAGTAAGACCCCCGCCTCCATTTTGACCATTGAAAATGTCTCCAGGCATTATCAAAATCACCCCCTGGTTAAGAACCACTGCTCTAAGTGTACAGCATTCATTGTCTGTGTCCCCCAAGGTTTCTTCCAATCCTAGGACAATGTATAGAACACATTTCCTAACTCTCCAGCTTGGAGCATAAAGTAAAGCCATGCTTTAAAACATATTCAAATAAAATAGCTTGAGTTCTCGTATTACTGTCAAGAGAATGTCCTTCTTGCCTCTGCTGGAATCTCCTCAACCCTTGTGCTGAGTCTAAGGAACCCAACGGCCACCTGGCTCAGGAAGCCCCATCTGTGCTGCTCTGGGGCTTTCACTGCCTTGCAAGGTGTGCTGTGGGTTGATGGCAGTCCCTGCTCCCTGCTGTGGTGGTTGAAAATTAGAGGTGCTCGTAGTCCTAAGGCTCAGTGATTGGCCAGCAGTCTTTGCTCACAGTTGAGGGGCAGCAAAAGATGACCCTTCTCACCAACCTCAGCCGGGGTCATTCTCACCACCACAGGTGAAGGTGCTGGTGTTACCATTAGCATCTCTATGTTTGCACAGGCACACTGTGTGCATGTACACATACACGAACGCACACACAGAGCCATTGCCCCAAAGGGATCCCCAAAGTTCAAGGTGCTTAGGACAGGAGATTTTTGTAGCCTGATGCATGCTGGGACAAGCCCACCTTGAGAAGGTTATGTCCTTGGGGGTTGAGCCTGTCATTGGTCTGGATTTCATCATCCCTCATGGGCCTTTACCCTGGTGTGACTGCCAGTCTGCTGGCCATGCAGGGCCCTGCTACTACCCATTGAGACGTTCTAATAACATTAAACTTCAAAAGGAAGGGTTGGGGTTCCATTTCTACACCTTCTAGGTAACTAGACCTAGATGTATATTGACAAGCAGTCTTTGTCACAACCTCTCCCCTCAATGTCCTGTTTTAATCATCTATCAAAACCAACCTTAACCAGGAGGAACCCCTGGATATAACTGGTCTAGAACAAACAGTATCTTTTTTAAGGGCTTACTGTGATGTTTATGTGACCATTTCTCTTGGTTAATTGTCTTTGCTTCACCAAACAATCCATTTCATAGGTTATGTTTTTATGTGTTTAAATGGTTATTTTCAAACTTGCTGTTTAGAAAGAGAACTATTCTTCCAAATAAAATTTTATAGAAAATCATAGTATTAAAAATACAAAAGTGGCCAGGTGTGATGGCTCACGCTTGTAATCCCAGCATTTTGGGAGGCCGAGGTGGGTGGATCACCTGAGGTCAGGAGGTCAAGACCAGCCGGGCCAACATGGTGAAGCCCCATATCTACTAAAAATATAAAAATTAGTGGGTGGTGGTGGTGGGTACCTGTAATCCCAGCTACCTGGGAGGCTGAAGCAGGAGAATCTCTTGAACCCAGGAGGCAGAGGTTGCAGTGAGCCAAGATTGCATCACTGCACTCCAGCCTGGGTGACAGAGCAAGACTGTCTCCAGAAAAAACAAAACAAAACTAAACTAAAAGCTGGCTTGTTTGGGAGTATAGGGGATGTGGGTCCTGAGTTCTGCTCTCTTACTCTCTTGCTTTTCCTCTGCAGAACCCTGGGACCTTGAGGACACCGTTTGAAAACTATTCATGGAAAACCTGGCATCCTAGAATGAGAAATCCACATCTGGTACTATCAGCCAGGGTTCCTAGCTTTCAGCAGAGAAGGAATCTACTACCCCACCCCTGAGAGGGAGAGACGACAAGCTTGGAGGTAGGAAGAATTCACAATGCAGTGAAGGCACCACTGCTGCTGGGCACAGTAGCTCTGGCTCATATCACTGGACATGGGACCTAGCCGAGGGCTCATACCAGGAACCTAGACACCGGGCCCTGCTGCTGGGGCTGTGGCTGCAGGGCTTCTGGAGGGTTTGGGTTGCTGAGACTCCAGCTGCTGCCCACCACCCACTGGAATGGAGCCTGCCCCAGTTTCTGATTCACAATTTGAGGCAGGAATGTCTCACTGAAGATCTTGCATCAGGGTCCTGTACCTTAGCTTTAAGGAAGGCTGTGGAAGGGTATATATGGCATTTTTGCTTTTGTAATTTGAAGTAGCTTTACTTAATAAGACAGGATATTCTCCAAAAGAAGAAGGAGGTTCAGATGCTAAGGGAGGAGGAAGTAATGACAAGTGCTTACTGTAGGACCTTTGGCTTTCTCTCTGAGCATTATTCCTCTAGGAAAGATAATGGCCCTTCTAAGTCATCCATCTATTCATCCATCCATCCATCCATCCATCCATTCCTTTATCCATCCATAGCAAACATTTAGTAAGAGCTATTCTAGTTATCTATTGTTTCATAACAAACGACCCCAGCTTAGTGGCTGAAACAATCATTTCATGATATCTGATGACTTTTGTGGGTAAGGAACTCAGACAGGACTTAGCTGGGTGATTCTGCTCCCTGTGGAGCCACCTGGAGTCCTTTGAGATATTCAAGTAAGAGCTGATCTGATCTGTTCAGGTCAAAATAGCTTTGCCGACTTATCTGATCTCTTGATGGGGATGGCTGGAAGGCTGGACTTCATTGGGCTCTTCTCCCTCTCCATGTGGTCTCAGGCCTTTCCACGTGGACTCATCAGCAGGGTAGCTGGACTTCCTATATGAAACGTAGGGCTCCAAGAGACCAAGTTTGTCTTAAGCCTAGGCTCAGTGGTGTCATAATGTCACTTCCACCATACTTAGTTGGTCAAAGCAGTTACAAGTTAGCCCAGATTCAAAAGGGGAAATAAAATACATAGATGTCACCTCTGGATGGAAGGCGTCAACAAATTTGTGGCAAGAGCCTTTAATCCACTGTAAGAACCAACTGTGTGCCAGACATAGTGTTAAGAGGAGGGGATACAAAACCAAGACATGGCCCTGCCTTCGTGGAGTTTGCAGTCATACAAGGCTACAAGCCAAGCGAACAAATGAAGGCAGATAACGAGATCAATGTTGAGAAGGATTGTAAATTGTAAAATAATTTTAATATGAAGAATTGCTTTATCTTTGAGCTTTATTCCTAAACAATTATAAAACTAGGATCTAATAAACCCCTCTAATGCTTTCAAATATCAGTTACTATTTGTTGACTGATTCACCAAGAATCAGACACTCAGCTAAGAATTCTTTTGGTATAATTGTTCCCAATTCTTAAACCAATCCCACTGCTGCAATTTCTACATGGCAAAGCCTTGCCCATGCTTCTTTCTTGATGACATGATATATTGGGTTTGGTCTTATATCAGCACCCGCCACTCTATCCATTGATGCCACTTAATAGATACCTCTCAAGATGCTCACGCAGCCCTCTATCCACTTAAGGAGAGATTTTCAATTTACGGTGACCTAACCAATCGCTCGTTAGATGCTCTGATCTGTTCCTCTCACAATTGTTACTTTAATTTGCTGCCCTCTGTCAGGCTGTGAGGTGACAAGTTTGCAGGCTGCAAGGCAGACAGAATTGAATACTTTTTTTTTTTTTTTTTTTTAAGTCTTGCTCTGTCGCCAGGCTGGAGTGCAGGGACGTGAGCTCAGCTTACTGCAATCTCCACCTCCTGGGTTCAAGCGATTCTCCTGCTTCAGCCTCCTGAGTAACTGGGACTGCAGGTGCGTGCCACCACGTGAAGCTAATTTTTGTATTTTTAGTAGAGACGTAGTTTCGCCATGTTGGCCAGAATGGTCTCCATCTCTTGACCTCATGATCCGCCCACCTCTGCCTCTCAAGGTGCTGGGATTACAGGCATGAGCCACTGCGCCTGGCCGAAGACGCATTTAAAGTGCTTATGCTCTATTAGCAAAACTTACTGAGTCCTGCTGTGTTTAGGGAACTGGACCAAGAGCACTGTGAGCCGGCACAGTTCCTGCCTCAGAGGATAGTCGCCCAGACAAGGTTTTCAAACCTTTCACTGCTTTGACCTGATCAAAAAAATTAGAATGCAGAAAATCAGAAAAGTAAAACATGAAAAAGCAACTTGTCATAATCTTGTTATCCAAAAACGGTGCTATTTATATTTTGATATATTGCTTTCTGGTTATCTCTTTATTTATTTTTAGTTTTACGAAAATTAATAGACTTCATTTTTTAGGACAGTTTAAAGTTTATAGTAAAATTGAGCCACCAGGACAGCTGTTTCCTTCTGCCTTCCTCAGCACAGTGTCCTCTGTTATTATCATCTTATAACAAACATCTGGTATTCATGCCCTATGTTTGCTACAATTAGTGAACCAATATTCATACACTATTATTAAATAAAATCTATCATTGACGTTAAGTTTATTCTCTGTGTTGCACAGTTCTGTGGGTTTTGACGAATGCAGGTCAGTATTCACCATTTCAGTATCCTGCAAAATAGTTTCAGCGTTTATCTTTTATATTGTCAGCTTGTCAGCCCCAGTACACTCCTGCCTGCAGCTTCTTTTTTCTTGTTTTTATTTTTCATATGTGAGCCTAACACAAGCCTTCCTGTATGCTATTGCATCCTTCCTCTCTGCGTTTATAAACTCTCATAAACATCATGGGATACACCATCTTATACTTAACCAAGCCCCTAATGTTGGACATTCATGTCAATGACAAGTGTTCACTTATATAGGATATTTTAAAATCAGTTCATGGAAATAGCTTTCCAGGATCTAGATAGCATTCAGGGGAAAAAATAATTTAGAAAGAAACAGCATTGTGTGGTGTCCCTCAGCACCTCCCAGACAAAAGGCTTTTGTCTGAAGGCTGGAGGCCTGTGCTGTCTTGGCCTAGTAAGTGCCAGTTTCTACATGGCTGCCCTGCACCCTTGGTGGTGGGGGGGTGGGCAGTGCTGGCCCGGGTCTTAGCTTCCCTGCTCCTGCAGGAAGGACTGGGCTTCGGTGATCACTCCCTTCTTACGCTCATCCATCAGAGCCTTTAAATTGAAACCTGTAACTGTGGTATTCTCTTTGGCTTTTAGGATGGATTGGCTTAATGGGGGAAATATTAATAGCACTGGTGTCAGTGGAAGTGAACCTGAGCCATGTAGGAAGATTTTGATAAAACATGTCACTTTTATTATCTATCAGGATCAAACTGCATCACAGAAGCTGTGCAGGATGACAGATGACACCCTGTCTGGAAAGTTTCTGCCACAGGGCAAAAGACTGCAAGCAGAATATCCCTTTGCCGTTTCTCATGTAAGTGCACACCAGAATTAATAAGAATAATATGAGAATAATAAAAATACTTCTTTTTTTTTTTTTTGCTGTGAAACTGATAGCCATAAAACTGGGTATCTAGAGTCCTGGAGTGTAACAGCTCCTTCTCATACATTAGCTCCTGTTAATTACCCCACCACAATTCTGCATGCTGGCTGGCGTTATTGCCACTTTACAGTGAGGAGCCCTGGCGTCTCGGGTTCCAGAGAGGGGACATTGCCATGTGTGGCTCTTCACGACTGTTCCACAGGCCTTCAGCTGGAATGTAGCAGAACTGGGAGCTGAATCCAGGACAGGGCTTTCCTCATCTGCTCTAGGCAGGAACAGGCCAGGCCACCCTTGTGGACACTCTTCTATCCCATGTGGGAGCAGGTTGGCCAGCCCCAGCCCGTGGGTCTCAGCATGGCCCGAGCTGCTGTGAGAAGCCTTGTTTAGTTTAGCCTTTGGAGTCCTCTCTGCTCCCTGACCTCTGACCTAGAACTGTGTGTTCCAACCATTTCCCAGTCTGTTGTCCTGGCTCAAAACAACAGGAATGAAAGCTCTTTCCTCAAGCCCTGCTCTCATGAAAATGAGTGCTGTGGGCCTGTGGCTGGTGTGTTGCTGTGGCCCTCAACCTAGCAGACAAATAGAGGACAGGTCAGGGCCTTGCAGGGCACCAATGGCAGGGAAGCAGGAGGGTCAGCATCAGGAGATGGGCCACAGAGACCTGAGCCCTCCCTTTTCTCCTGAACTGCGAAAACTTAGGCAGGGAACTTACCCCTCTGGGCCTCAGTTTCCTCATCGGGAAAGCAGGGCTGATCATACTGCATGGCTTATAGAGCAGTTTTGAGGATTGCACGAACAAAAAACAAAGGTAAAGCGCTTAGCCTTCTGCCTGGTATGAGTAAGCCCTCAGGATACTGTAGTTGTTATTATTTGGTAGCCAGGAAAATATAGAGAGCTCAATCTGCTGGCTCCCTGGTGTTTCTAGAACTGTCAGCAAACATTCCACATCACCAGCCAGCAGGGCCCTTCATCAGACACCTTTGCTTTTGTCTGTCAGGCTTCCAGCTTTGACAAATGTCCCTGCGTTTAAGTCAGTAACCTCCTAGGCAGGGAAAGTGGCTTCACGTGTGTGACATGCGGGCACGTCTCTGAAGGGCCAGAGGATCTGGTAAAAACCTAGACTTGTGACTTGTCTGTTTCCTGAGACACCCACAGTTGGCCTCGTGGAAGCGGTTGACTTTTTCCCATAGCTGGCTGCCTCTTACTTCATTGCCTCCTCCAAGCCCAGGGCCAGCCCTGCCTGGCTGGGGGATCATGACAGTCTTTATTCCCATATGGGCAAAGTCTTTTGAAAAGAGGGAAAGATCATTAGTTAGCTGTCAGCCTCCAGTGTGGTTAGGTCATGGGTAATTCTACCACAGAGTCAGAGCACTGGCAAAAATTCATTTGGTCGAGAACATTTTATCTACTTGTACAGCGTAACGAGGAGATAAATGGAACACGTTATAGAAGTTTCTGTCAACTGTACAGTTCCTTACCAATCCAACAAGGAGGATGACGAAGATGTCACTTTTCCTACCTTTGAGAGGTCATGTACAGACACCCACACATGCATACACATTATAACCCCCCCCACAAATGGGTGCACCCCCCTTCCCCCCACATACATGCCACACCACATTCTGTAGTGAGGAAGGGATCACAAGCCTCCTTAAGGACTGGTTTGCATAAAGAGTGCATATTTCTGCAAGTGCTTTTGTTCTTGCAGTCAGGCCTGACCATGGTCTGAAAGCAAACCGCAAGGACAGGACTTCCTGGACTCCGCCGCCACTCCAGGTTGCTGCTTTACCACAGGAAGTCCAGCAGGTGGCGCTGCACCCCGCGCGGACCCAGCCAGCCTGCCTGCCGTGGCCGCAGGGTGGCCGCTGGATGCACAGTCGGGAAGTGGTCTGCGCGCACCTCGCTGCAGCTGTGTCAAACGCAAACGATGACACACAGGCTTGACGAGGGCCTTTGTCAGAAGCCACGGGGATCTGGCGTCACCGCACAATGGAAAACAAAGTGCTTCTGCCTGGTTGGCCAGAATGCACGTTTGCTCACTATTGATGCCGGGGCGTTTACAGGCAGAATGAGTTCATGTGAAATTTCAGGATCTGCCATGACTCAGACTCACTTTCTGTAAACCAGAGTCAACATTACATTTCCCTTCACTCTGGGCCATTCCTTGAATTTTTAGGTCACCAGTTGTTTTTGTACTAACTGAAGGGATTTGAGTATTTCATAAGCACCTTTTTTTTTTTTTTTTTTTTTTTTTTTTTTTTTTAGGGCATTACCAATTTGGGATGGATCTGTAGTGTAAGAGATTGTTGTCTACTCTTAGCTCCAAAAATAGGTTGGCTTTATATATTATTTACATGTTCAGAATTATACTGTGTAGCAATTCAAGTGAAACTTGCAAAATACTTTTCTGGCAGGAAGCCCTGGAGAGGATGGTTCATGGAGATGAGGATGACGACTGGGGTGAGAAATGCAGGTGACTCGTGAGTGGACAGAGAGTGGAAGAGAAGATGACTGGAAGATTTTAGCATCTAGAAAAGAATGGAGACGACTAGAGTTGATCTGAAGATTATGGCAGAATTCAGTACTGGGGCAAAGAAACAAGATGGAGTTAGAAATTAGAAACAGCAGAGCTCCGAAGGTTCGAAAGGATTTGAACAAGAGAACAAGAAGGAGCCTGCTAATAGCACCCTGGGTTCACAGCAAGAGAAGCACCTGGAGAGAATTAACTAGGGAGGCGGTGGGGGCATGGGAAACCTTTTCCTCTCCAAGAGCCGGCCGGAGCGTCAGCTGGCCTGAACTTGAAGTTACACCAGGTAGCTTGCCTGGGCTGGGAGAAGGTGATTCTCTTCTATGCCTCTCTCCAACGCCCTGCTCCTGACGCTGCTCCTCTACTCATATTGAGGGGAACATACATCCCTAAGTTCCCCGCACCCCATTCCTTGTTCTGGCTATCTGGTCTCCTAGGAATTTTTCTACTAATTTTCAATTCCTCTTTTCACCTGGTGAAATATTAAATCTTACTGTTCAATTAAAGTTCTTCTATGGAAATTTCTATACCACATTGATTTTTTTGTGTGTGTTTCCTTCTTTGTTTTTCTTTTTGGGGGGAGTTTTACTGAGAAAAAAAAGCCAGGCCGGGCGAAGTGACTCACACCTATAATCCCAGCAACTTGGGAGGCCAAGGCAGGTGAATCACCTGAGGTCGTGAGTTCCAGACCAGCCTGACCAACATGGAGAAACCCTGTCTCTACTAAAAATACAAAATTAGCTGGGCATGGTGGCACATGCTTGTAGTCCTAGCTACTCAGGAGGCTGAGGCAGGAGAATCGCTCGAACCTGGGAGGCAGAGGTTCCAGTGAGGCAAGATTGCACCATTGCATTCCAGCCTAGGCAACAAGAGCGAAACTTCGTCTCAAAAAAAAAAAAAAGCCTTTGGGGAGTGGATATGGAAGAAAACATTTGTGTGGACCCTCTTGAGCTCTGTTTTCCTTCTTGGCCTCACTGGTGTGGGCTCTCTGGCTGCCCTGCTGATCTCTTGCTTTACTGGATTTGGGTGAGGGCTGGGGGGAGGGACAGGAGTGTATTCACTGGATACCATTCAGACCAAAGATTAGATGTCCCAGGTGAGTAAGCAAGAAAGCAAACACATAGACAAACAAAACATCTGAACGTTTTCAAGCCAAGTGGAGCAGAATTTAGCTTTTCCAACTAAACTGCCCCACCCCTGGCACACAGGGAAAACGGTGCTAGTATATGTAATATGTTCTCATGGATACATGCAATACGACAAGTAATTTTTGCCTTGTGATGTAAATTCTCTTTCTTCCTCACTCAGAAAAACATATGTAGTTGAAAAAAAAAGAATTCTGGCCAGGCATGGTGGCTCATACCTATAATCCTAGCACTTTGGGAGGCTGAGGCAGGTGGATCATCTGAGGTCAGGAGATTGAGACCAGGCTGGCCAACGTGGAGAAACCTTGTCTCTACTAAAAATACAAAAATTAGCCAGGCACGGTGGCAGGTGCCTGTAGTTCCAGCTACTCAAGAGGTTGAGACAGGAGAATTGCTTGAACCTGGGAGGCGGAGGTTGCAGTGAGCTGAGATTGCGCTCACTGTACTCCAGCCTGGGCAACAGAGTGAGACTCAGTCTCAAAAACAAAAAGAATTCTGATTATTTTGAGTGAATGTGTGTGTGTGTGTGTGTGTGTGTGTGTGTGTGTGTGTGTGTGAGAGAGAGAGAGAGAGAGAGAGAGAGAGAGAGAGAGAGAGAGGACACAAATTTAAACTGAAACTTTGCTAAGTAATAAGTTGTAACTGATCCAGATACATCAGGGTAGTGAGAACAGTAAATCTGGAAAAGAAAAGGATTGTTAGCAATGCACATACACTCTCCCACACATAGAACAATGCTTGGGTCTACTGCATTTTAATATCCGCTGAATAGGTAGCGTGAATTCACATCATTTTAGCGACGGGGTAACAAAAAATTGCAGAAAGCTTAACTGAATTTCCTGAGGTCATGGTATGTCAGAAGGGCCAAAAAATATTTCAACTTCCAACTCATACCTTAAAACTCCAGGTGACTGGGGAGGACAAGGTACAGCTCTGTCAAGTGCCTCATTCCATTTTCAGAGGAGCGGAGGTCAGGTGCCTCCTACAGTTGAGGCCTCACCAGGAAGACCATGGCTGCATTCCTCAGCGCTCAGGCAAATGTTTTGACGCCTGGGTGCTCCTGCCTGGTGAGCCCAGCGTTCATGAAGCATACGTGACAGGAGAATGGTTGGAATATTGCTCAACATTGTCAGGCCGACAGCACTGGCTGCATGTAATTTGAGAGGAGTTATAGAATGTCAGCCAGACTTTTATGACGCACGCCTCTCCCTTTCCTGAGGATTGTTTGCATGTAGAGATTTCCTGCCTGCATTTTTAGTGTCAAATTTTTTGTGGTTTCTCAAGTCCCTTCGGCCATGTCTTACTGACTTACCCAGAAACCCTGATGCCCCTGATAAAGCCGATGACCACTGAATGGAAAGAAGTCAATGTGGAAAGGCCAGGAATTGTCCCATAGCTGGCCCTGTGGGTTTGCATGGATTCCTCAGAATAAGTTTGCAGATAGCTTCACTTCCAGAAGTCCTGAGTTTCACTAGTTCCCCTTCTTTATGATGAACTGGAAAAAAGGATCTATTCTGGGGTAAAGCAAAAGGGAACAAGGTACAGCAAAGATCCCTAGACCATTTTCCCAGCGGCCCATTGCTCCTGCTGCTTTTTTCACGCCAGCTGGATCTCCCCAAGCCCCGCGTCTGCAGCAAAGTCTCTGTGGTGAAACAGGTGAGTCACACTTTTCTGCTTCTCTGTAATTACAAACGTTATCACCTCATCTGACACAGAGAGGGTGTTGGTTGGAAATATGCATTAGGAATAAGCTCTTTGGAAACAGCAACACTGCCTTCATGAAATGAAGGCTTTTTAAAGAAAGTCTGCAGCTAAAGTTATAAAAATAAAGAGGAGTCATCTCTCCTTCCCTTTCCTACAATAATGGAAATAAAATATCAAAGTAAACAGCACTGCATCCATGTCCTCAGCGCACGTGACTCACTAACAGAACCATGCCGCCATCCCATCCCTTCTCGCCCATCTTCTTCGCTGTTCTCACTGTCTCTCGAGACTTGATTTAAAACTACCTTTACTAAAAAGGCTTCCTGTCCCCCCTCTTGTCCTTCATGGAATATTATTTTGCTTCTGTAACTTAAAAAACCAATTTTGTTCTCAGGTCATTTTCTGTGTCCATCCTATCTCATGCATCCTACAGATGAGCTGTTCTTCCAGGGTAGAGGTGATCCCATCTCATCTGTATTCTCCCTCTGCTGTTCCTCCCATGGGCAGTCTTCAGTATGAGAAGCATCGATCTCGGATCTTACTCATTTCCAACTTGTACCAAACAAAGGCCCTCCCAGCCAAGATAAAAGCAAAGTCTCCTTCCCCCAGAGGACATGGGAATGCCCTCACCCCCCCCCCAATAGCCAGGGCATGCAAGCTAATGATGTTTCATCTTCCACATCTAACCAAAAATGACCTTGCTGATACCATCTCCTATTAGATGACAAATCCGGATGTTCCCATTGCATGGTTGTTATTTGCCACATGCTTCCTGGACAGGTTTCTAGGTAACCTTAATGTCTGTGCTTCTGGGGAAGGAGGAGTAGAAAATAACTCACCTCTTCAGTAAGTGGTTTTAAAAATACAACATGTTTAAAAGCTTTTAGAGAGCAGCTCTCCTTCCGGCTGCTCCAGCTCTGTTTGCTTTGTGATAGGAGCCCCCGTAACGCTTCGTGCTTGGCAACATCTGACGAGGACAGAAGGCAGGTTTAAAGCTGAGAAGATTGATTTTTCCTTTGTAGGGCTTTCTATGAGGGGCGTGGAAGAGAAGTCACTCGGGGAAGCAGTGGTCAGTGGGGTTTACTTCTCCATATGCTCTTCATTCATGTGTAAGGCTAAACAAATGCGTTGTCTCTGCAAGCGAATCCCACATCACAGAGAGGAGTAGTTTGTCCCTGGGGTCCTAGAGAGGCGACCAGTGACCTGGAGGGTGAAAGTTTGGAGCTCTCGGGGTCTTTCCTCCGACTCTCATTTCCATCCAAAACTGGCAGGGGACATGTACCCAAATTGCCTGTGTGTTTTGATTTGATGTAGCCACACTGTGACCATTCAGGCTCACGCCACTGAACTCCACGGTTCACACTAGACCCTACTGTCTCGTTTTAGAAAGTGGGAGGAGATTTCCCCTCTGCCAGGACTTGGGGTTTGCATTCCCCAGAGCATTGAGCAAGAGCCTCCTGTTTACAGAAACTCAGGCACCATGATTTCTTCCTGTCAGGGTAGGAGAAGGAGTAGGCATAGAATATGGAGTTGATCTTGCAGCTCCAGTCCTTATGTTCTTTCCCAGCATGAGGTTACCTAGGAAAGGACACGTGGGACTCCAGGGGTGAGGGGATGTATTGGTTGCTGGAACTCTGAAAATACAATTTTAAAATCGGCACTGTAAATCAAACCATTAGGTCTTCTGCGTGTAGTTTTATTTTTTCAAAAACTTCATAAAGCTGTCTAAAAATACCTACGCTATATTTTAAATGCTGTGGGCAATGTAGTTTTAAAAATTTTAAAGTGCTGTTGTAATTTCTTTAAGAGATGCAACCGTCTATCTGGTTTACTTTTTGTGCAAATATATATACACACTCACTATGTATATATATATATATATACACACACACATATGTATATACATGTATATGTATATATATGTGTATATGTATATATATGTGTATGTGTGTATATGTATATATGTGTGTATGTATACACATATATATATATTTCAAAGTTTTTTGAAATCTAGTGCTCATACAGTATTTGGTAACAACTAACAGCTGCTAAATCAGCCCCTCGTCTTCTCAACCTCACCTGGTGTGACTTAGAGCAGAAATGGTCCAGCCAGCACAGCAATCGCGTATCCACCTGAGTTGACTCCTATGGGCGTATTGTCCACAGGTCCTTCTACCTTGGTGTGTAAACTCCATCTTACAATTTAGGAGAATTTGGTTACACAGCACCTTCTAGGTCTTAAAATAAAAATTTCAATGCCCATTTTAGATCGTGGGTCTATGATCTAGTGAAAATATGCACATAAGTCTTTTAGAAGATATGGGAGATTGAGGTCATACAATTTTTTTGTAACATATGTGAAGAGAGTAAATACTTAGTGTTCATCAACTCCATGAAAATGAAGATTCCAAACTACCACAGATCTAAGGAATAAACCTTTTATCATTTGGCTTTAAAGACTCTGAAAGTACTGGGTTCTGTAATTGCCTTAATTGGGGTCGCGCAAGGGTGGAACAATAGGAGCTAAATAGTTCATGTTAAGGTAGATCAAGGCTTGAGTTCCAGATTTCCAGCAGGATTTAACTCCTGAGTCACATCAACTTGGGGTGCAAGATTCAGTGGGAAGCAGGGAGGAGCAAAAGCTAGTCTGCAGAACTCTAGAAAGCAGTGCCTGATAAAGACCTTTGAAGTCTCCATGAATCAAAGATATTAAGATTCATTGTCTGCTACCCCATGGTCAAAATAAAGGCTATTCAAAGCTACAACATAAATATAAAAATGTTTCCCATGGTAACCACCTGGTTGATTAAAGTATTTTCACGTTTTCCTTTTCTTCTTTGAATTGCTGCTGCCCTAAGCTTGTGCACCGTCTGCCTGTTAGCCACCTAAGCACATCTGGCAAGGCGCGGGAGGTGAGAAGGGGCAGCTATGGAGGTGTGATTTGGGAGAATGTAAAGGCAAGGCTGGGGACAGCTCTCACTGAAGGGTAGCATGCCTGCCCAGCCGAGGGCCAAACAGAATAAAGGGACAGCCCCGGCAAGTGCTCCAGAGTGGGTGGATTTCACAATATACGGAACGGCTCCTTTTAGGTCCAAAGTGCTGCATACTTACTTTATGATTTGCAAACATTCATCATCTGGCTGGAAGGCTGGAGGCAAACAGACAGCTCATTAGGAAAATAACCAAAGAGCTCAGTAAGGTGGAGGCAGTAGGCAGCAGATCCCGGGCAGACGAGTATGGCTCACAGTCCTTCATGAGAGATCAGCGGCCAAGCCAAATCAATGCGTCCCTCCCTCAAAGGTCATTCATTTAGGGCTTTGTCAAACCAGGAAGGGAAGGGAGTTTCAAAGGGTCTTTTGTGGAACACACACAGCTCTGGCCCCTGAGATTCAAATCAGGATCGGGAAACCTGTGTAGCAACTGCCTGCATGTACGATGCTTAGCGACCAGCCAGGGCCCTCCAGCCTCCTTTTCTTTTCATGAGCACGAAGTTTTCCCTGTAGATGGGAAAGAGGTAATTAAAAAACAAAACAAAAATCTGTCCCAATTGCAATAAAAAGAACAACCACCAAGACCTGGAGCTATTTACTTATTTGTGAATAGAACCAAACATGTTAGATATTTTTTGTTGTATGTGATTCAACAAATTGCATAGAAATTATATTTAAAAACCCAAGGCATTATTATTTGCATCATAGATCATACTATGATGAGAAATGCATCAAATATACAGATATTTTTATTTATATACTTACATGTGTGTATATGAATATCAAACAAAGCAAACATATGAGTAGATCAGCAGTAAACTTGTTAAACACTGAGATAGAACTTAAAGTAGATTCTCCATTGTTTATGATTTCCAGGTTCTTTTGCAGGATCCTACCTTCCGTGTACATGATCATTTCATTCTTTTCTTTAGAATGGCCAATGACTTCTCCTTCCTCTTCTCTCCTCTGCGACTGTTATGAACATGAAGAGCTTTCCTGGAAAACATGGGCTTTGTGCCTATATTTATTATTTTGCTCTCCAATCTCATTCAGTTTTCAATCAACACACAGTTCTTTGTTTTAGTTTATGTCATTTTATTTAGCTTCACCAAAGGGCTCTGGGCTCTTCAGATGTTGTGAAAAGAAGACTGGGCCCGGAGAGCAGAAGGCCTGATCCCCAGCCTGGGTCAGGCCTTCTAGTCTAAGGTCTCCAGCTGGTCCTTTAGGTTCTCTGTGATTCAGCCTCTGCAACTGCTTACCTCACAGAGTTGCTATGGACATCCAACCACGTGATGACTATAAAAGCACTCAAATGTAAATTATGTGTTATTATTAGAAAAGTTTCAGTTTTATACCAAGACAAAGGAACACTGTTATTCATTTGACATGTTTTCTTTTTATTCTTATTCATTTTACATGTTTTTCCCTTCTATTTCTGTCCATGGTTCTCTTCAAATTTTGTAAATTAAAACGATGTGATCATGATTGAGTCATAATTGAGTCAGCCATTGAGAATATGAATCAGCTGAAACTCAGGGAAAAATAATCTCAAGTAATGTCCAGTAGGACCTGACATTATAGAGTCAATTTCTGTTGGTGACAAAGAACCTTATTTCTTATAAAGTTCTACATGAAGCTCTAAGTCAAAGTTATGGCAGGACTTCTAGGACAAAGAATCGGGGAACCCCATGGGCAATACGTGGGGAGTCAGGGGAGTTCACAAGAGCTGCAGAGGGCAATTTTGAACCTGAAGGCCTAATAACCTGCTATCATCCTTGAAGACAAGAATATCATAATCTCAATAAGCTGAATAAAAGTGGCCAACTAGTGAATCAAACCCGTGGTTATGCAATGGTTTGCCTTGCAGTTCTGCAAGCTTGCTGACAATAGGTTCTCTTTCTCTCCACCCTTTCATTGAAGCGTCTTAGCCCAGGAGGGTTGAACCCCTATTAGAAGCCCATGCCTACATTAAATTCCTTAAGCATTGGTCATTATCATCCACCATGTTTCTGCTGTGATTGATGTATTTATAACTGGCAATCCAAGAAAGCTGGGGCAGGGAGTCTTTAAATCTTTTCAGATTTAAAGACATGGCATCTCTTAGAAGTCTTGTAGAACCCTTGACCCTTTCTCAGAATACTATTTTTAAAAGCATAAAACTAAATACATAGGATACCAAAGAAACCAATTCTACTGAAGAATAATTATTAAACACTTTGTAAAAATATGTGATATAGTCACATAGATACTTCTTTATTAAGACATTAGATAAGATCTATTGATGGGTTTAATAAGTATTGTAACTTCACGCCTGTAATCCCAGCACTTTGGAAGGCTGAGGCTGGCGGAACACCTGAGGTCGGGAGTTCCAGACCAGCCTGACCAATATGGAGAAACCCCATCTTTACTAACAAAAATACAAAAAAAGACTAGCTGGGCATGGTGGCACATGCCTGTAATCCCAGCTACTCCTGAGGCTGAGGCAGGAGAATCACTTGAATCTGGGAGGCAGAGGTTGCGGTGAGCTGAGATCTCGCCATTGCATTTCAGCCTGGGCAACAAGAGCAAAACTCCATCTCAAAAAAAAAAAAATTAAATTAAAAAAATGAGTATTGTACCTTCAAAATGTGATGAATGTAAATGATGTTTCAAAGCATTAGCAACAACTGTTGCTGACAGAGTCACAGGTGTTGATTGTTGTTTGTTACTGCTATGGTTTGGATATGGTTTGTTTGGCCCCACTAAATCTCATTTTGAAATTTGACCCCCAGTGTGGGAAGTGGGGCCTGGTCGGGGGTGTATGGGTCATGGGGGTGGATCTCTCATAAATAGCTTGGTGCCATTCTTGTGGAGGTGAGTTCTCACTCTTAGTTCTCCAAGAGAACTTGTTGTTGAAAAGAGCCTCTCTAGCCAGGCATGGTGGCTCATGCCTGTAATCTCAGCACTTTGGGAGGAGGAAGCAGGTGGATCATTTGAAGTTAGGAGTTCAAGACCAGCCTGAGCAACATGGTGAAAACCTGTCTCTACTAA
>NW_016107718.1:318737-363982 GCF_001604975.1 Cebus imitator
CTTCTCCTGCCATGTGATCTCTGCACCTGTTGGCTCTCTCACTGCCTTCTGCCTTCAGTGAAAGCAACCCGAGGCCCTCACCAGGACCAGATGCTGGCACCATGATTCTGGTACAGCCTGCAGAATCATGAGTTAATTAAAGCTTCTTTCCATATAAATTACCCGGACTCAGACGTTCCTTTATAGCAACACAAATGGAGTAAGACAGTTACCTGACTTCCTAATAGAAAAAATGCTAAATTTTAGTTACAGGTTAGTGAAAATAAGTGGGTCTTTCTCCATCCAAGTTTATAGACCCTTGGAATTCTATCCAAGAGCACCCTGGGTGTCTGTAGACCCCAAAGTCAACCCCTCTGCCAGGACGGCTTCTTTGCTACTGGCCCAAAGGACAATCACAAGAACTCAAAGAACAGTATTACCTGTGTCTTTCTGGTATATCTACCTATAAAACTCAAATTTCACAGCTTGTCACCAACTGGCAAGCTTCTATAGTGTAAGTTTAATGGTAAGAAATGATAAAATTCACGTAAGATCTATAGTCAATGTATATTTGCTTTGTGTTTTTGCTGACGTGACCAGATGTTTCTACCATAGATAGTCATGGCTTCAGACTATGTCAAAATAAGCTTTTAGAGTCATCTTGACTTTGATGCCTTCTAGTCCCCTTGAGGGAAGCTGAGAAGACAAGTACAAAAGTGGACTAACAGCTACATAAAAACAAGCTAAGGCCCACATCAAGATGTGGCATGAGGCTGGGCATGCCTACAATCCCAGCACTTTGGGAGGCTGAGGCTAGGAGTTCAAGACCAGCTTTGGCAACATAGTGAGACCTGCCCCTCCCCCCGCCCCACACAAAAAAATCTGGGCATAGTGGCACACACCTATAATCCCAGTTACTTGGGAGGCTGAGGCAGGAGGATCACTTGAGGTCAGGAATTCGAGACCAGCCTGGCCAATACAGTGAAGCCCTATCTCTTCTAAAAATACAAAAAAATTAGCCAGGCATGATGGCACGTGCCTGTAATCCCAGCTACTCAGGAGGCCGAGGTGGAAGGATGGCTTGAACCCAGGAAGTGGAGGTTGCAGTGAACCGACATTGTGCCACTGCACTCCAGCCTGGGTGACAGAGCGAAACTTCATCTCAATCAATCAATAAAAGTGGCATGAGAGTAGGAGCAGAAAGAGGCAAGAAATATTTAGGTTCAGGAACCAAAATGAGCCCAGGCTAAACCACATTTTACAAAACTTCCTTCCCAGCCCCAAAAGCCTGGGAGCCACAGTGAACACATTTGCAGCCACTTCCCAGCATAAGCGGAGATACCACATGAGAAGAAATCAAAACCAAACCTACCTTTTTTGGGGGGTAGGCAGAGAGAGCTGAGGGAGCTAGTTTTATTTTAGGGGCTAAAAGGAGGGAAAGGATGCATGGATTTCCCCAGTTAGGCAGTATCTGTGCAGAATGTTTTAAGGAAGCAAAAGAGTTTAATAGATGTTAGGAACAATGGGCTTTAACATTTCCACGTGGCATAGGTTTTAATTTTGGCATAACTTTTTAAGGAGACATTGCTATCTTTTATATCTTAATGTGTACAACTTATGCAGTAAATTATAATGGTGTTGGCCAACAAATTTTGTATACATACATATGTATTTGTGTAAAATACGTATTATATATATTTCTGTTTTTGTCTTATTAGCTATTACATACAAAGAAGCTAGATAAAAAAGTATCACTTCTAGAAAATAAAGTATAGCAGACCAAAAGGATGATACAGGAATGCTCATGCTTCCTTAGTTGTCTGTTCTTGAGTCACTTACATGGTTTTTCCAGACAAGTGTCTGAGGGAACTACCCCTGCTCTGATAAGGGTTGAGTCAAAAGTAGATGAAGGAATTGCTATGAATAGAGAAAAGGAAACTCAAGCTGGTGGTAGGCTTAGGAAATGTGGAAATGAGATCATATTCAGAGAACAAATTTACTTTTAGTTTTGAAATAAACTCTTCTCTGAATTGATAAGTTCTGTGTAGTCCAGCCTGTGGAAAATACACAGAATGATGAAGGGGCTGCCAGCGGCTGTGGGAAATGGACTTGGTTGGCTTCTGCTGGAGGTGGGGTTTGCTGCTCCGCCTGAGAAGAGGTGCTGCTAAGGGAAGGAGTCAGCTCTGCAGGTCAGGCCCAGGGGTTCTCTGTGTTCAGTGCCATGTGCTTCACAGCAGTCTGAGTGTGCACATGACATCCTCAGTGTTGCTTTTGATTTCCATGTTTCTGAGAAGCAGTTAGTCTCACATTGATCTCAGCTTGGTGGTCCCTGGGTTTAGTGGAAACACCCCAGCCATGCTTAATCCCATCCTCTGCATGTGGTGACACTGGCTCATGGACTTGTCTCTTTTCCCATTCCCTTTCACAGAAGGCTGATGGTTAAAGTCCCAGCCATAATTCTATCCAGGAATATACTTCTGAAATTCAACGGGGGGAAAAACATGACCATAAGTTTCCCTAGAACTCGTCTTTGCAGTGTTTTAAATGGAATCCTGGAACATTTGTGGTCTCTTGCTCCTGTGAAGAGTTTGTTTCCTGCTTTGCTTTATAGACGCCATTTCCTCCCTGGAACATTAGAAAAAAACCACTGCACACAGCATTCTGGGAGCTACAGAAGGATTAAGAATGACCTTTAGCTGAGGAACAAGACAGCACAACCACAGGAGATTCTGGTCTACTTTCTTTTCACGTGTACATTGTTGCACCTCTGTGGAAAGCACTGGCCCAGTTCGAAGCCAGCCTCAAGCAAACCCTAAGTGTTCCAGAGAAATGGCCTTCAGTCAGTACAAAACTTGCCTGAAGATTCACCCAGATAAAAACCCAGTTCAAATCTGCTAAAGGTGTCTCCAACTCAAAGGGTAGAGGGCAGGGATTTCTTTCTAAGTGAGGGAACATAAGATAAGGTATACATGATGAGAATACCGTTTCCTTACATGTTGTTAGCTGGCAGTTTGAAAACCACTTTCACAATGGATGTCTCATTTGTTTTTTGGTTTTTTTTGGGGGGGGGCAGGAAAGTACAGTGTACATCATTTAGACATAAGGTTAATAGAACAAGAGCAATGATATACAGCTAAAAGTTATACAATCGATTACATAACAGATAACAAGAGGTAAGTTTTTTTTTTTTTTTTTTTTTTTTAAGACAGAGCCTCATGCTATCACTTAGGCTGGAGTGCATTGGTGCGATCTCAGGTCACTGCACTCTGCCTCCCTGGTTCAAGTGATTCTCATGTCTCAGCCTCTCAACTAGCTGGGATTACAGGCGCGAGAGCCAACACACCTGGCTGATTTTTGTATTTTTAGTAGAGATGGAGTTTCGCCTCATCGCCCAGGCTGGTCATGAACTCCTGGCCTCAAGTGATCTGTTCGCCTTGGCCTCTGAAAGTGCTGGAATTACAACTGTGAGCCACTGCTCCCAGCCAGAACATTTGTTTTTTAAAAAGTCTTTGTATATGTTACATGGTTAATACAACAGATGTCGGCAATTAAGGAATGAAGCATATTACACAAGTAGACTTAATTTGGAAAGAAAATAAACATATACAAAACAGCTATGAACCAGGCATTGTGCAGGGATCTTAACATGCATTATTCCACTTGATCCTTACAACAGGTTAGTAGTATTAGCTAATTTTCCAAAGAAAAAGAAAAAAAAATCTCTGAAGTTCAAAGAAGAGTGGCTATACTGAGGCACACAGAAACTGTACGACCTGAGGGGCGAGCATATATCTTGCCATTACACCACCCTACCTCATTACTTAGGATAAATGATGCCCGTGATTTCTTCTTTTTCCTTTTAATTTTGCCATCCCTTCATCTGAATGTGATTATACTCGTCTCAGTCTATATAGCGCCTTCCATCATCATCATCACTGTTATAATAATGGGTGATCATTCATTGACCTCATTAAATGCATCTTGTTATATTTATAGATTTCTCTTCTTACCCATGTTAGTTACACCATATGTTCCTTGAAAGTAGATCTCAAGTCTTATATATTAAGCAGCATCTTACATACTGTTCTACATCTATTATCTCCCCAACAAGTGTTTTTGAATGAACTAAGCGAAGCAAAATGGCATGCCTGCAGTCGTAGCTACTTGGGAGGCTGAAGTGGGAGGATCCCCTGAGTCTAGGAGTTTGAGCCTGCAGGGAGCTATGATCACGCCACTACTCCCCAGCCTGGGTGACAGAGCAAGACCCTGTCTCTAAACAAAAAAGAAAGAAAAGAAAAAATCAGAGCAGAAATGACATTTTACAACACATTGAGAAAAAGACAAAGGACACATTTTTGTTACTGGATCATCATAACAGTCATGGTCAGTGAATCAGGTTGATAATCTACTGAAATTGACTTGCTTATGAGTGTCCTTTAGATTCTATTCCCATCCTGGCAGCACTTCTTGAGTACCTTCCAGGACCTGCTGTCCACAGGCTCCAGCCTGACCCTCTTGCCTTGTTCTGTACATTCTGCCACATCCTGTCATACTCCAGACCAGATGGTCCTCCAATGTTGCTGCTTGGTTTCCGATTTCCATCTTTACCTCATCATTTGGACTTGATGCCTGGCAGAGCTTCGGATTCTCCTCTTCTGTTGGTTGTCTCAGGACAAGTCTGGAATGCCCTTCTGGGAACACTGATGTCCCGTGCAAGTGAAAAGACACAGGCTGGAGGAAACATTTCTTTTCTTTCTCTCTTTTCTTTATGAGCAGAGTCTTGCTCTGTTGCCCAGGCTGGAGTGCATCGGTGTGAGCTCGGCTTACTGCAACCTCTACCTCCCAGGTCCAAGTGATTCTGCGATTCTCCTGCCTCAGCCTCCTGAGTAGCTGGGATTACAGGCGCACACCACCACACCCAGCTAATTTTTGTATTTTTAGCAGAGACGGGGTTTTGCCGTGTTTGCCAGGTTGCTCTCAAACTCCTGACTTGAAGTGATCCACCCACCTTAGCCTCCCAAAGTGCTGGGATTATAGGCATGAGCCACTGTGCCCAGCTAGTCACCATGCCTGGCCAATTTCTGAAAAGAGGAACTTATAATCTTAGGTCACTTGTCAATGTCCACACCAGTACGTAGTGATCAAAATTCACTATTTGTGGATCAATTTCTAACTGGCACCAGTGATTACTAAAAAATCAGAGACCAACACTTTTCAGCCTAGGATGGTGAAGAACATTGACTCTGCAGCCGGACTGCCTGGGTTCAAAGCCCAGCTCTGAGACACAGATATTAATAGGTGTGTGGCTCTGAAAAAGTACTCAACCTCCCTGTGGCCCATCCATACAATGGGGGTAACATGTGTAGGTTATCATGAAGAGCAGCTGACTTTTCAAAGTGCTTGCAGCAGTGCCAGATGTACAGCGAGAACTATATATTTGTTAAATATTTGCTTTCTCTGTATTCTTCTCCTGGGAATGTTTGGCTCTCACTTTCACAGACTGTGAGCCCCTTGAGGGCAGAGACTGTGTTATCCTCAGTACCTAGAATGGTGTCACAACAAGGGAAATGTGCCATAACTATTGTACCATTGGTTTTAATGAATGAATGAGGATTCTGGAGGCAAACTATCACAATCATAAGAGTTAATTACTTATTAGTCCTGCCTTCTCTTACATTTTTTCTTTCCTTTATGTTTTTACATCAGATGCTTCTGCCTGGGACAGGCTGGCAGAGGCAAAACCTTGACTGGCAGCATTGTGGGCACTGTATCTCACTCAGCTGGAAATCAGCTAACTAACTCTCAACAGCTGATAAATAGAAAGCTTCTCAGTAATAAGAATCGCAATTCTAGTTTTTACAAAAACTCCTAAGTGTAGGGCTGTGGTCCTATCCTAAAGTAAGTATTGCTAAAGGGAAGCTGTGAAGAGAAATGTTATTTAGCATCAGAATCTGCATTTCTAGGTTGTAAAAGATGGTGGCTTCCGTCTTAAGTAAGATCACTTGTGTTCTCTCTTGTTCAACTCTCACTTTGGGAGAAGCCAGCTGTCGTGTGTTAGGACACTCAGGCAGCCTGTGGAAAATCGCACATGGCGAGGAACAGAGGGCTCCAGTCAAACAACCAGTGCCAACAACCACGTGAGTCAGCTTGGAAGTGGATTCCCCAGCTCCTGTCAAGCCTTGAGACAACTGCCATCCCAGTCAATAGCTTGGTTACAACCTTGTGTAAGACCCCAAACTCAAACCACCCAACTAAGCTACTCCTAAAAGTGGTTCATCCAGAGAGATATATATTTCCCCCCAGCGTAAGCTCTAAGAAAACTTTATTACATAAGTTTATAAAGGATGCTGGATAACAGAGTCATCGAGAGCAACTGTACAAACAAAAACCGGGATGTTCCTTCTATCACCATTACTAACAGGGGCCTTAGCTCTGATAAGAGATGGCTTAAGAGGCTGGGAACTAGGCTGAGCTCAGTGGCTCAAGCCTGTGATCCCGGCACTTTGAAAGGCCACAGCAGGCAGATCACTTGAGGTCAGGAGTTCAAGACCAGCTTGGCCAACATAGTGAAACCCCCATCTCTACTAAAGATACAAAAATTAGCTGGGCTTGGTGGCAGGCATCTGTAGTCCCAGCTACTCGGGAGGCTGAGGGAGGAGACTGGCTTGAACCCGGGAGGTGGAGGTTGCAGTGCGTTGAGATATTGTGCCACACTGCATTTTAGCCTGGGTGACAGACTCTGTCTCAAAAAAAAAAAAAAAAAAAAAGGCAGGGAACTAGAGCACAGGTACATGGCCTTCTGGGGACCTGACTTGCTGTAGAAATAGTTTTTAGCCTAAAACCTTTAGCAGCACTTCCAAAATCTGTGTTCCTTGGAAAATTGATTCCAAGAGACTCTGATAAAATGGGCACACTGCGGTCTCTATGCGCTTTGGGAGAATATTTCAGCATATGAAAGGTGTAAAAAGTCCTTCATAAAAATAAGTGTTAACTGTTAAATCTAGCATTTTTCAAATGCTACAAAGACTACAGAACTCCTTTTGGGTAATGCCTACACTCCCCGGCAATTATTTGAGAGATGCCAGAGTCTTACCTAGGAAGCTGATCCTTACTTTTCACCATTCATTTGAATCACCTGGTGAATTTTACAGACACCCTCTTCCTAGGACTCACCCCAACACATTCTGGTTCACTTGGTCTGGGTGGGGGCCTGGGCAGTGGTGTGGTTTAAAAACTCCCCAGGCGATTCTTATGAACTAAGACAGCAGAGAACACAAACAGCCTCAAGTAAGAATCACCTAGCACACTCGTTAAAGCACTGATTGCTGGGTTCTACCCCATGAGTTTTCCATTAAGCAGGGTTGGGGCAGAGCCCGAGAATTTGTAGTTCCCACAGGTTCCCAGGTGCTGCTGTTGCTGCCGAGGGTCAGAGGACACACTCTGAGAACTGGTGCTCTGAAGAACAATGGGTAAGCATGGCTGTCAGGCTATCCCTGTCGTCATCAGTTGGATGTATGGCTGATAGTTCAGAGTACAGAACAAGGGTGTAGAACGCAGATTTCCGTTTGTTCTGAGCTGAATGCAAACAGCAATTCTCATAAGTTGCAACAACAGGTGGAAACAGTCTGTCCAAGACAAATTGCGTCCCACCTCCAGGCAGAATACAGGAGGGGTGGTTACAATAGTGGGTGGGACCCTGAGGGCTGTCAGTTTTCTGTGGAATGGCCTCAACTCAAGGGTGATGTTAGCAGAAAGGCAGGCATTTTCATAGCAAATCGAGTGTTTACCTGGTTGAAGAAGCCAGGGCAATGAGGAGTGCCTGGCTCAGAGCACAGCAGGGCAATGGAAATGGTACCTCCTGTAGAGAGGGGTTAGCATCAATACCCTTAGGAGAAAAACTAAATTTCAAGGACGCAGGACATGAGTGGGCTGTGAGGAGACCTTGCTGGGTCCCCCCAGCTACCAGGCCAATCTTGGGGCCCAGCACCAATCCTGAGAGGATGAGCATTTAAGGCAGGCCGACGGGAGGTGGGTATAATGGGGAGACAAGACCTGCTTTTTTGTTTTTGAGACTGTGTCTTGCTCGGTCGCTCAGGCTAGAATACAGTGGCACGATCTTGTCTCACTGCAACCTCTGCCTCTGAGGATCAAGCAATTCTCCTGCCTCAGCCTCCTAAATAGCTGGGATCACAGGCGCCCACCACCACGCCTGGCTAAATATTGTATTTTTAGTAGAAACAGGGTTTCACCAGGTTGGCCAGGCTGGTCTTGAACTCCTGACCTCAGATGATCCACCTGCCTTGGCCTCCCAAAGTGCTGGGATCACAGGCCTGAGCCATCACACCTGGCTGAGACCTGCATTCTTGTCTAGCGCTGATACCAGTGGACCCTTCTGGGCCTGTTTCTTCTTGGTGGTTTATCCCACCTCGTGCTAAAAATAGTTTAAAAGAAGGACCCATTGAGAACGTCTGGAAACATTTGTAAAAGGGATAAAGCATTGTACCTTGTCAAGTGGCCTTGTAAGAAAATACTTACTGCACTTCCCTGCTCTTGTTCATTTTCACACCTAAAAGGGCTCGTTTTCAGGTTTTCTGACCCTCGGGCATCTTTCTCCAGGTCTCTTGTTTCAGTTTCCTGCTTGCCCACCAATAACCTCATTAGAGTCACACCGCACAGATGGTTCACCTGCTGCTGACAACAGAGAGAACTCAGGGGCAATTTTAATAGTACAGATGTTATGTCTCTTCTCAGAGAAACTACCTCTGAGAGCCCCAGAGTGATAGGGCTATAACCCCAGAAACCTCCACAAGGGAGGGGCTCTCTGCACTCACTGTGCACCAGCCTCTGGCCTCCAGGAAGATGGAGGGTCCTGGGAGGGCAGTCACCGTTCCTCCCCAGCTCAGACTTTCCCTTGTGAAATCCCTGGGTCAGTTTGAGGTCCGCTGGCCACTAAATAAATAGTAAATACTAAAATGGTATCTGTCTATTTGGAAACTTTCCTCAGAACTAATTAGCAACAAGAGAAGACCACAGATAAGAATCTCAAATACGGAAACACCACTGAGGAGATGCTACCCTGACATGCTAGGCCTCAGGGGGAAATCGTGTCTGGCCTTCACCTCCCCAGAAACGCATGCTAAAGGCAAACTAGCCACTGAAGGAACAAGTTCAGCAACAAGAAAGCGAGACCCTGAATAGCTTTTGCTAATGAGGAGTGATTTGGACAAACACATTCAGAGAGTGCTAAACGCCATCTTGCCTCAGGGCCTGTCTACCACTCTCTTTCTGGAGCTCTCCTCTCATCGGCAAGTAGGTTCAGCCATCTCTTGGGAAGCTGAACCCACTCCCTCACTGCGCCACGCCCCTGTGAGAATTATGAATTCTCGCAGCCAACCTTTTATTTTGGAGCATTTACCACAACTGGAATCAAGTTGTGTCATTTGCCTTTGTCTTGTTCAATGGTGTCCTCCCACCACCTAGCACAAAGCCTACGCAAATATTTGTGGAACAAATGCACAGATGCTATGACCGAGGAACTTGCAAATATATATAAGAGGGTTTCACGTAGGACTTGCTGACAGCTTTGGTTGAAGTCACAAGACAAGCTGTGCCATCTACATCCACCACTTCCACACTAGTACGTCAGATTCTGAACCATATATTCCGGGACTCACAGAGGGGGGTAGTAAAAATAGCCAGCTTTTCTTCCCTTCGCTTCTGGCTCGTCACTGGTGTAAAGGATGGAGGTAGAAAAGTCAGCTCGTGTTAGAAATCAGAGGCTTTCTATAGAGGGTGACAGTGAGCTTCCCTCTTGCCAAAGGTTAAAGAGACCAGCTTCATAAAGGCCACTCAGAAAAACTAATCTGTGACTCCTCAAGCTTGGGGGACACACAGGGCTGGCATGTGACTCGTGCCTGAAAATAAAGGTCTAGCAGAGTCGAGGATGCATTTGGAAGTCACTACACTCGTGGATACCAAGCCAAAAGTGCTGATTGGTCTATGACTGGGGTGGAAGTGTGGGTGAGTGACCAGATGGGATACCTCTAGTTGGCATGTTAGTGTGATCATTTTAAAATGGGCAGTAAGCTATTACCTTCTTGCCTGAAGTGACGGTGGTATGCTATTGGAGGCAGATGCTGAGGGGCGCTGCAATGGCTGGCTATAGAAGAGGCCAGAGGAGTCCAAGGCACCCAGGGTGGGCTCTGACAGTGCCCAAAGGAAACCAAGGCCAAGGACTTGAAGTGTGTCATCCAATCAGCCCTCTCATACTCCTTATCTCTCCTCCCTACCTTCCGGTCCTTTCATTCTGGGAAATGCTGGGTGGTGGGAGGAGTGGGGAGAATGGCAAATAGCACTTGGCTTCCAGCCTAAAGCAGGCCTAAGCTGGATGAGGGGAGAATATTCCATTCTAAGTGGATTTCGGAATTGTGGCTGTTACACGACTGGACTTGCAAGTTAACCGAAATTAGGCCCTTGCTAAAAGTGAATACAGGACTTACTTAAAAGTAGTTGTCTGCGAGGAATTCTGGGACCTGCCAGAAAGTTCATCTCTGAAGACAAACAGCCCCCAAAAAGTAGGTTTGTAGGGACACACATGACAATTGCTGGTGCTTTGTGATTGCCCTATCCAGTCCCTCATGGTCAATGTGACAGTATTGATTTAATCTTCACAGGCATTATTTTACCAGGGATGAAAGAAAGAGATCTAGGGATTTGGGCAAATTGCTCTGGGTCAAAGGTAGGTGAATATCAGGAACTCAGGCCCAGGGTGGAGGACTCCGTGTTCCATTCTTTCCTCCAATACCATAAAGCATTTTCTATCTGCCTTCCGCAGTTTTTCATGTACGGCTTTTAGGTCCCTGTTCCTGACCTGGCCTTGTCACCATCTATATGTCAAATCATTTTTAACCAAAGACAAGGGGAAAATGGTTAAGAAGTGCATGTTAACAGAAGAGGGGAGCTGGGGTAGTTCACTCAGGCAAGAGGAGGGAATGACGAGAACGGAGGAGCAGGTGGGGATGTGAGTTAAGGAAGGGAGGAGCAGATGATAATTGGCTACCACAGTCATAAAGATTTGTCAACAGGGGCAGAGAGAGAGAGAGAGGAGGGAAGGAGGAGGGTGGAGAAAAAGGTGGCTTTGCTGAAGGTCCCTAGTGTCTCCTTACGGCTGTTCTCAGCTGCAGAGTTCTGAAGCTCAGGTGGCCACGAGACCCCTAGAGACCCTCTTGGCACTCCTTTGACAAGGCTGATTTAAATTAACTCTATCCTTGGGAGGAGAAGGAAAATCTTACAGGTGTAAGAAAAAGTGATTTTCACGGCAGCCTTTTATCCAAAGCATCTTACCTATAATGAACAACCCCCCTAGTAAACTAGGTGGCAAGAAGCACTTAGGCTTCCAGACAAAAAGGCTCTTTTAAAAACTGTCCTTTATAAAGACAACTGGAAAAGAGAATAGAGTATTCAAAGTTAAGCTCAAGTTTAGAACAAATGCATCAGCACTGTGTCTAAGTTACTGGTAGCCAAGATGCCAAGAGAAACGAATGTGGTACTTGAAAAAATTCATAGAAAAAAATGTATTTCATAGAGAAATAGGATTTTTCACAGAGCAATCAATAGCAGAGCCTTTAAAATGTTCTGGGCTGTGTCCGTTTACCAGGGGAGCTCAATCACTTTTATGCAAATATCTAAATTAACCTAATAGGGTTGTTCAGTTCTAGCTGGCTGCTTTGCTACGAATATTGCTACAAAGCTTTCCACCTCTGAATAAAAGATGGAAAGAAATAAAGTATCCAATAAAAATACATACAGAAAACATACAAGGTGCCAGGCACCTCGCTACATATGTGTCAGCCCAGCAACCTCCAAGGCAGGTACTATCCTGTTCATGATGGGAAACTGAGGATCTGGGGCTTTATAAACATGCCCACGGCCTGTGGCTTGTGAGTGGTGGAGCAGGACTCTAAGTCAAGCTGACTGGCTCGACTCCCTGCTCTGAACCTCTGTGCCCACTGCTTGTGCTATAGCACTGCTTCCCTGGTACTTTACCACTCCTTGTCTTCATATCCTTTTCCGGTGGTTGCTGGGCTGTTCTCAGCACCACCTAGAAGAGTGTGTAAGCTCCTGCGGTCTTATCCTGCTCTCCCGTGTGCTGTCACTTAGACGTCTTCATTTCACCATCTACAACGTGAAGGTTTGGGATTCCTGTAAATGGAGAACTAGCCCAGCCCATCAACAGCACTGGGCTTTGCTAGCTCTCCAGTTACAGGCATCCCAAAGTACTTCGATTATCCTCAAAATGTCTACCACTTGGAGGATTACACAAAGGCTAGGCATAAAATAAATGTCAGTAAAATCACATGGCAAATGGACTTGCAAAGTCAAGTCAGTGTATTAGTCCATTTGTGTTGCTATAAAGTTATATCTGAGGCTGGATAATTTATAAAGACGAGGTTTATTTGGCTCATTTCTGCAGGCTGTACAATAAGCATGGTGCCAACACCTGCTTCTGGGAAGGGCTTCAGGGAGTTTTTACTTATGGTGGAAGACAAAGGGGGAGCAGGTATGTCACATGGTGAGAGAGAGGACACGCCAGATTAACAAGCAGATATGCCATGAACTTATTATGGGAGGGGCACCAAGCCATTGGTGTGGGATCTGTCTCCATAACCCAAACACCCCCCACCAGGCCCCACCTCTAACACTGGGAATCACATTTCAACATGAGATTTGGAGGGGACAAATATCGAAACTCTATCAGTTAGTTTGTCATGGGTGCCAGTCTGCCATCATTAACTGATTCTTAGTCATGACTTTGGGAAGATAAAGTGCAAGAACACAAACTTGAATGACAGAGAAGATTCTTGGAGTAATCCAAATCCCTGGGCCACGTGAATTTTAAATATGACCGATAGAAATAGTCTGCCTCATTCATTCTTTTAATAAATTGTTATTGAGCACCTTTTATATGGCAGGCACTAGCCTAGAGGCTGGGGATACCCTGGTGAACAGAGCAGTTTCTTCTCCCACGGACTTAATAATGCAATTAGTATCCAGTTATAATTATGACAAATGTCACAAAGAAGAAGTATAGAATGAAATAGTATATACCTAGAGGAGCCTGGGTAGTGCAGGGGGTGGAGGTGGGGTAGGGGCCAGGGGTGGTTTAGGGAAGACTTCCTGAAGGAAGTGAAGCCTAAGTGGAGAGCTTAAGGATATGGAGGACTTAGCTAAGTGAGGAAGGGGAAGAGGGTGGTGGTGGTGGTACAGTCTACTTAGCACAGGAGGCCTTTGGGGTAGGAGAAGCAAGAAGTATTGGAGAGCCTGAAGGAGGTGTGTGTGACCGATGTGTGAAGAGTGGGAGGAACAGGCAACCAGACTGATAAAGTAGATCATGCTATCCATGTGCTCCACAACGAGATTCTGTAAGCCTATTTGGAATGAAGGAAGTCTAGAAGGGCAGTCAGCATACTTCTAGAAGCCCCAGCTGTAGAACTGCAACATGCTGGCCAATTATGTGGACTCATCTGTAGGAAGCACTCTTCTACATTCATAGTCCTAGACGTGAAGTTCTTATTGTCCATCTACAAATGTTCACAGGGTACCAACCATCTAATTACAGTAAGAAAAACCAGCCAGGCTGGCCAATTGAAGGAGGCAGGCAGGAGTTGAAATGACACATCTCCAGTATTGCACCTGGCAGAATCATCTGATCCCTAACTTGAGAATTAAGCAATCATGTCAGAGCCTACAGCCACTGCCAGTCAGCTTCCTGTCCCAGTCTCAGAAAGATAAAACCAGTAGAGCAGGCATGTGTACACCCAGTGTTCAAGAAAACAAACCCCTAACAAACACCTCACCTTGAAACCTCTAGTTTCTGCCTTTGTCCCCCTTGCAATCAGTCAAAATGAATTCATTCTTACATGGAAAATAATGTTTCAACAAACACTCCTTCTTGCATTCAGCAGATATTCTGTAGTTTAAAGAATGATTTTTTTTTTTTTTTCACAGAACTCCCAAGTGCTTTTACGAACAACAGTGAAACCCCTTGCATGCCTCAGTAAGAAAGCATATTTTCATTTTACAGCTGAGGACAGGAGCCTGTTGAAGGTCCAGTGGGATAAGGGACTGGGGAGGGCACCTGATAGTCATGGTGTTGGGAACCTCACTAATCCTTGAGGCTTCTTATAAACACGGCCAGAGACACCGCCCACATTACTCCCTCTGGGTTTTTAATACCAATGTTTGATTGAGGCTTTCTTCCCTTCCTCCTACATTATTCCTTCAGAAGATTTTTAGAAACCAGAGGTTAAGGATTCAGCTGGGAGAATGCCCATATGTCTTCTCAGACTGGTAAGCGGGAGTCTGTTCCTGAGATAGCCTTTTGGTATGAAGAGAGAATGATATGATTACAAGACTGTACCCTTCCCTTCTACCTCCACTGCCCACTTTCAAATATCCTGTTGTTAACCGTACACTTTTGAAAGTAAAGTGAATACGGGAATCAACCTTTTCTCAAAGAGTGTGTTGGCCTCCCTTCAAATGTATTCTGTGATTTCTGACAAATCAACTCCCCCAAAATAATCCACTGAAAATCTTTCTGATCCCCACATTCTAGCCTTTGGAACCAAAAGGGCTTGTCTAGCCTGTGTGGTATCACTGGAATTATCACTTTGAAAAGATTAGTCTTATTCTATATAAACATATGAGGGCTAGGATGGAGAAGTGGTTAGGAACACAGATGCTGCGGTCTGACTTCCCAAGCTCTGCCATGTACTAACTGCGTGACAGGCAAGTTTCTTAACTTCTTTATGCCTTAGTTTACCCACCTGTAAAATGGAGATAAAAGGTGGTGAGAAATGGGATAATGTAGCAAAAATATGTAACAAAGAGGAAACCCTCAATAAATGGTAACTATGATTATTGTTCTCCTAGTAGAAATTGCCCCTGGAGGACGTGTCCTATACTTACAAACAGGCAGATCCCTGGAACAGATTCTCTGTTCCCACTTCCTAGGGCCCCAATAAGCAATATCTCTGTGAACACTCTGTCATGGTTTTTTTTTTTTTTTTTTTTTTTAAGACACAGAGGCTTGAAATGAGACAAAGGAAAAACAAGTACCAGAATTGCAAAGTTAACATTTTTATTGAACTGAAATTGGTGTGTAGAACAGGGGCCACCATAGCTGCTGAGCTCAGTAACAACTGAAAAGCCCCTGTGACATTTTACCTTCGAGAGTCCTAACATGGTTTGAGTGGAACAGCTGAGAAACAGCATACAGATAATTTAACACCTCAAAATAGTTTGAAATGAGCCTCACAGCCTTGTTCAATCTTCAGGCTACAAATAACATTGACAGCATCTTCTGGGGCCTTTAGTTAGTAGTGCCAGTTAATATCCTTTCCCAAAACATTCCTCTCAAAGTGCTGGCTATAATTTTTTCCCCATTCAGTACACATAAGAAAAGGATTTAGTAACACTTGGGCAAGTAACAAACTGTAGAACTTTAAAAGTAGTAAAGGCATATACCAAGCATACGTGACTCCATACATTGTCAGAAAGGCAGTGGACTGGCTAAAGAGTTTCTGCCAAGTTTCAGAAGCAAAGAATGCCCTAATGAAAAGGGTAAGGCATCCAAGCAGAGTGTCTGAACTGATGGACCATTTTTGTCTAAAACTAATTTCAACATCTTCCAATATGCAAGCAGGCATTTGTTTTATATAATAAGGTTAAATACTTTATAAGGGAAAAGAAAACTCCTATAAAGCTTATAAGATCAATCAGAGAAAAAATTAATACTGAATTTTTATGATCAATGCATGGAGCAATGATATAAACTGACCATAACAATTTTGTGAGAACAAGTATAAAACATCCATTACGACTTAAAGAGTTGAAAGTTAACCCCTCTAAAGTATTCAAAGGGGAATAAATAATCAACAAGATAGGAAATGCTGTGCCTATATTTTTCAAAAAACCCACATCTGTTAATGCTCTCTTGGTTTGATTTAAACCAATTGTTTATTCAATCTGGAGTTGATTTAAGGATGTTGGTAAAAATCTTCAAAAGTCCTTCAAATCATTTGAGATGAAATGTGATGGAAAAAAACTATACAACTCATTCTCTAATCTTTAATCTTGATTTTTTTACACTAATTACCCTTCCAAAAAAGAAAAACAACAAACAAACAAACAAACAAAAAAGGAGATAAATTCTTCCACCAGAGTAACCGACATTTAGTGGCCACTATTCCTGTAGCAATCATTTGTAAGAATCTAAAAGTCTTGCAGTAGGGAATGAAAAGTGATTATAAATATTTTAATAGGCTGATGCCCCATCTTTAAAAGGGATAAAACTTGGATAATAGCAGATTCAGAGATTTACAACTTTCAAATTTACAACTAACAGACAGACACTTTTTTGCAAGGATCTGTCCAACACATACAACTAACATCTAAATTAAGGCTTTTACTGGTATGGGATCAGGTCTAAGGATATGCAATGCTGGATTTCCATTTAGCGTCTCCAGCTTTCATTGTTACCCAACTTGTAAACCAGAAGATGTGCCGATGGGCAGGAGCTCCAATGGCTAACCATTCACCAACTGGAAGGCTTGTTTGTAAACAGGTTCTGCATGAGAGTTGGCAGTGAAACAAGTGAGGAGGTGCCTCAAATCATGCAAAGGGGAAAAGTGATTTGCACCTGCTGACATGATGGACATTAAAAAAAAAAAGAGAAGAAGAAAAGCCAATAGTTGACCTTCAGTTCAAGATTTCAAGATTTAGAGACCTAAAAGTTTAGAGCTACATCCAAGCCAGTAGTTCTCATACTTTAGCTTGCAAAATGTCACCTATAGGAAACCTGTGAAAATGCAGATACTTGGGCCCTATGCCTAGAGGCTCTAACTCAGGTGATGCAAGTGGTCTAAGCACCTTTTGCTTTTGAGAAACCTTGCTCATCACAAATAGCAGCACACGATCTTTGATTAAAAGGCCAAGATGTCCAAGAAATAACACCAATGACTTCATTACCTACAGACAAACCTTTCAGGAGACTCTATCATAATAATATGATGCCTGGATTTATCCCCAATTAAGTTTCCCTTTCCTTTTCCAATTAAAAAGTTTGAAATAAATTAAAGTTTAATAATGATTGTACCAATTCTGAGGTAAAAAAAAGAGCACCAGGGATCTCAACGCTAAAAGAAATAGAATTCCCTAGGAGGTCCGTGCTACATAGAAACAAAATTTCTGCAGTATTGTTATAGAGTTGTAGTGCAAAAGGGTCTTGTTTCAGTCTTTGTATAGTCTGTATACATCTGCATACATTTAGTATATTATCTAATCTTTCCAGTTAATGTTTTAGAACTCCAAAGAGAAAAGTTAATCTACATGCTCTCTCACGTATTCCAGATAACCAACATTTTTCTGGTTTACAGTGACACACAACAAAGTTATTTATTTTTCTGGATGCTGGAGACAAACATCTTTATTAAAGACACTACCAAAATTTTGGCAAATATTTCCAAACAGATTTGTAAACATAATGCTTCCCTTTTCAACTGGCAGCACTTTGAAAAGACAATACAATAAGACAATACAACTTAAATCAACATTAGTTCAAAATCCTTATATTTTTGACCACATAACTTATGTTCCCACATGATAAAACAAGTGACAGTTTAAATCAACGTCAACAGATAAACTCCATGAAATGAAAGTTTGTGCTGTTTGATGAATCACAGTATGTTATGGTTAAATATATCCACTCTTTTTATATTCCTGGCACCAGGATGAAAAAAATCTTTAAATATACATCTTATGTAGGTAATAGCTTCTTTGCATATCTCTCTTCAAAAAATACTTTATAGCAGTATATAAATAGGTTACCTGCACATTTAATTTTATAATTTGCCCCAAAACTATAGATCTGTTTCATTTTCATGACGTGTCAATTTTTGCCCAACAATATTAAAGCTGACAAACTCGTTGAAATGGAAATGCTTTTGTCTTCCACAAAAGAAGTAGCAATTTGATAGGAAAAAAAACAAAACAAAACCCTACAGTAACACTCGTCAGTTGTTTAACCTGAGCGTTCGGCCTACTTAGAGTAGCAGCTTTTTTTCCTTCATGCACGCTCACATCCACACCACCTCTGCACACATACAGATCGAGCACACACTTCCAGATGCTGGTAGGCCACAATATGCTTCCCATTGCTCTAATCAAGTGGGAAGCAGTGTAGCTAATGATTAACCACACTATGTACACAACTAGCAAACACCTTAAGGCAACCATTGCGATGGGGGGTTAACTTGCAGGGCAGATTTAATGTTCTAGATCAAGTCAGCCTGTATATACATATGTGTATGTGAATCCACATATACACCTTTCTATTTTTTTAACCCTCCAAGACAATGTTTATTTTTAAAATTTTGTGCAAATTTCTAAATATTCTACCATTTAAGGCAAAGAGTTTGCATTAAGAAAGGTCAAAAATAGGCTTATGTTTATCCAAAAGCATTTCACCTTGCACATTACTGTTGTTTTTTTTTTTTTTTTAAAACACATACAACTTTTAAGTGTGGACACTGGATCCCCAATATCTAAAAAATCATTTCTAATAACAAACACAAGTTTTTGAGGAGAAAAAACTGATTTGAAATATAGACAATGGATCCCCAATACCAAAAAAATTATTTCTATTAACAAACACAAGTCTTGGGGGCGAGATGGGGGAGGACCAGAAAGAGCAGCTTCAAAATGCAGGGAAGCAAAGTAAAATGGAAAAGAAAAAGTAACTCAAGTTTACTAATACTGAAACTTCACAACAGCCAAAGTTTCACCTTTTTAGAATCTAGAGCAACTCATTTGGAATTTGAAATAAATAAGCTTAAGTTTATTCACATCTTCTGGTCCAAGCAGAGTTCTAGTGCCATGACTCTGCTTGCTGTTGGTCAAATTCACCTATTAGCCTTTTGATGTGAGCCAGCTTGTTATGAAGATATTCACACCTGTATTTTTCTTCATGGTAATTGGGACTAGACTGCAGGTGAAACAAAGAAACCAGTGAGGAATGAGGTTGCAGAATTTGCAACATTTTTCAACCACAGGTTAAAAAATTAATAGTGACGACACCTACCTGCTTTATCTTCTGATATTCTTGTAAGACTTCTTCATGAACATTCTACAAAATTAAATATTAGAAATTAGAAGAGAACAACTTCTTTTGTGTGTGGCAATACAAATAGCTAACATGCATTAAGCAAGGGTATAGGAAATATTGACTGTGGGAATGTAACTTGAAACAATCTTTATGAAAGGCAGTGTGGCAACAGCTATCAAAATAGAAAATGCAAAATTGACTCAGCAATTCTACTTATCCTGTGGATATACTTGCCCCTGAGTGAATGACGCATATACAAGATTATTCACTGCAGTGCTGTTTGTAAAGCAGAAGACAGTAAACAAAATTGAAATGTTCATCAATCTATACAAAAGATTCTAAGAGGCCATTAAAACATGGGGAAGTACTTTATGTACCAATATAAAAAAGTTCTCCAAGATGCATTATATTGTTTAGTGAAAAAAAGCAAAGTGCAGAACACTATGGACAGCTTGATACCATTTGTTTAAAAGGGAAAAACAGAATAGTATTATATTCTAAGAATTTCATTACTTGTAAGATGCTCATTTTTCCCCATTTTAATGGAACCAGTACAAACAATAATGTATCATAATTAAGTTATTAGGACATAAAACAATGGCACATCTTACAAATGAAGAAACCTTAGATTCAATTAAATATGGTATATATGTTGAATTTACTATGTACATACATTTTATACCATGTATACATACATGCACATACCACACACATAAACACACTTCTGAAAGAATACACTGGAAACCAGAACAGTGATTGTCTATGGGTGTTGTTGGGGGCGGTCAGGTTCCTGGAGGGATAATAGCGAGCCTAATGTATGTACCAAGTACCAGGCATGGATCCAGGCACTTTACTAGTGCTTACTTATGTTTATTCCTCACAACTCAATGATTATCCCATTTTATGGATAGGGAATTCACAGGCAGAGAAGCATTAAGTAACTTGCCCAAGGCCACACAAACATTAACCGCTCCTAACCAAGTAATCCTTGGAACTACATTCTAGTTTCAGTGTAATCATATACACTGATAAATGACTATATGAAAAAACAAAAAAACGCAAACCACCGTATCACCAACCTCTTGTACCTCTAAACACCAATTCTTCTGGCACAGTCTCTTATAACCCTCACCAGCTTGTTGAAATAGATTAAGGCCCACTAATAGAAGACATAATAAATTTCTAGGACACAAATGCTCTCAGGCTGCTTTCCCATTGTGGGAAATCTCATCCATTGTCTCACGTAAGTTCCAGCCTGGACAGTGGTAGTGGGCTGGGACAGAGGCGCCACTATACCATCTGTCTGTGAAGTGTGTCAAAGTAACCTAGCCCACATGGGAGGGAATACTCATTTCTATCAATCCCTTTGCTAAGAATTACAAAAAATAATCAGGACACAGGTCAGGCATCTCCTGCTCTTTGTCAGCTGTAGTAATTTTACCACTTCAAGTAGGAAAGTGAAAACAAAGTAAGATGGGTTAACAAAGATCACTCTGTAGTGAGAAGGACCAAACTTCTTTACTTAAGCCCCAAGTCTCTGTGTATGAAGCCTTCTTTATTTCCTATGTCTATATCTTTCCTATTCTATGTCAGATTGAGGTTTAAAAAAAAAAACTTGAAATAGTACTGTTCTGGGATAGCACCAGACCTATGAGCTGTAGTCTAAGTTGGCAGTGTAATTAATCAAATATTTAACTGAGTCTCAAGATCCAACTTTTTCTCCTATTTAATTGTGTTTGGTATTTTTCTCAATATGTGATATGTTATAGTGGCACAAGTTTTTTTCCACTGATAGAAATACAGGTTTACTACGATAATTTATTTTCAAGAACTATTTCAAATATTTAGTTTCCTAAAGCAGCAGAGAAACTGGTCTGTAAGAGTACTTACTCTAAAGGCCACTGTGATGGCTGAGGTTGAGCAGGGCAGGGAAAGAAAAAAGGTAAAATATTATAGTCAGTCCATCTAGGAACAAATCCATTTACCTGATACTCTTTTGAGCCTGGAGAAAGGCGCTTTCGTTGTGCATCTAGTTTGATAAATCTTCTAGCTACAGTCTCCATCCTGGCATGCAAAGCTCTGTACTCATCATATTCTGCATTGAAGTCATCCTTATAATTCTGGCGTTGCTCATAGGAGACGATAGCGATATATTTTCTAATAAGATAAAAGGAAAAAAGATAAATGGAGAATAGCTACACAATAGACATGAATATACAAGTCTGAGATTTAAACCAAATATTTAGAGATTATATCCATGCATGTGTCACTAATGTTTAATGCCACTCTGCCAGTGGTTGGCTGCCAGATCACTCCTCCAAACATCTTCCAGGTAAAATGATTACACAGGAGAGTCTGAGAGCTTCAATGAAACAGAGTAAATGTGGCAAGGGCATGGTGGCAATGGAACTAAAATGCAACTAAGTAAAAAGAAAACAATATTTACATAGATCTAGTTTCCTGAACCTTCCTCTATCCAACATAATTCACTACCACACTAACGGTAGATGCCAACCCATCTGTTACAAGTCACAGAGAGACAGAAGGACTCAATGAGTAATGTGAGACCAGGAGAATGTCACGCAGTCACTGAGTGCTGAAAGTCAAAGCTCTCTCTGGACCTACTGCTTTACGAGAGGCAGTCTGTTGCTTGGCCTTTCAGACATGCCACCAGCAGAAATCTTCAACAAGGTACCTCAGGCTTGCTTCCCCTATCCCTTTCCTCATATTTCTGACCAGGCAAATATATAAAATACAAAAGGGAAATTACCAACCATTTTGTAAAATGAGAGTTGGACCAAAAAGGCATGTTTCTCTAGTTCTTTTCAAACACTTAAGTGTCATACTTTGTTGAACAGAAGCCAGTGTTGTATTATTCGTCTAATTTACTTTCTTAATAAAATGACATAAATCTGTGTTGTACTTTGGGATGTGAATTACTCTTACCTGGTAAGAGAAGACTATTTTCCTTGAGCACTCATTTATTCAGTAATAAGTAAATTTAAACAGCATTTTATTATTAAACTTAGTATTAAGTTTTTTGTTTGTTTGTTTTTTGAGACCGAGTCTAGCTTCTGTTGCCCAGGCTGGAGGGCAGTGGCGTGATCTCAGCTCACCGCAACCTCTACCACCTGGGCTCAACCAGTTTTCATGCCTCAGCCTCCCGAGTAGCTGAGGTTATAGATGTGCGCCACCATGCCCAGCTAATTTTTGTATCTTTAGTAGAGACAGGGTTTCATCATGTTGCCCAGGCTGGTCTTATCATGTTGCCCTGCCTTGCCCTCCCAAAGTGCTGAGATTACAGGTATGAGCCACTGCACCTGGCCTATTAGAGTATTCCTTATTTGTAGATCTAGGAACTGGGATCACATAAGGATCTGGCCTGGTTCTTTGGACTCTGTTTCTGTTATTAATGCAAAATTCCCTTGACTTTCTGAAATAAAAATGGAGATTTCAAAGCAATTTCAGGCAAGTGGCAGAAGCTTCAGGATGCCCCCTAAAGGTACACATATATTCTTCACTGCCACAAAATCTTGGCATTCAGTCCTCTCCAAATGGTCTTATATAAGCTCATCAGTTTATTTAAATTGCTAAGATCACAGATGCCTAGCAGGAAATGTGAGAAAAGTGATGCAGCGAGCAAACTTAGTGTCCTCATTAATATTTTTATTCATGCTGAGTTAGACAGTGTAGAGGTTTAATTTTCTAAGAGTAATTGAGACAGTGATAGTCTGCTGATGTAAAGCTGCCCTCCTGGTGTCTTAGCTGTAAAAGAAACACTGCCAGCCAAGCAGTGAAACAGTCCTTCCTGGGCACGGGCTGTCCTGACTACACACCAGAGGGAGCCCCGGAATAAAAAGAGGTCCCCAGGGATAAGCATATATAAGCAACATAGTTAAACTGATCTTGAAACTCAGACTTAATTTGTTATATATTTATTGTGCTTTCTCAAAACCACACCTTCAGTATTTTATTTAATAATTTCCTTAGGGAATATACCAAACTGGTCAACAATTGTGATGCTCCAAAAGCAATGGCAACAAAAGCCAAAATGGACAAATGGGATATAACTAAACTCCAGAACTTCTGCACAGCAAAAGAAACAATCATCAGAGTGAGCCAGCAACCAACAGAATGGGAAAAAATTTTTGCAGTCTACCCATCTGACAAAGGGCTAATATCCAGAATCTATAAAGAACTAAAGCAGATTTACAAGAAACAAACAAACAAACCCATTCAAAAGTAGGCGAAAGATATGAACAGACACTTTTCAAGGGAAGACACGTATGAGGCCAACAAACATATGAAAAAATGCTCATCATCACTGGTCATTAGAGAAATGCAAATCAAAAGCACATTGAGATACCATCTCATGCCAGTTAGAATGCTGATCATTATAAAATCTGGAGACAACAGATGCTGGAGAGGATGTGGAGAAATAGAAATACTTTTACACTGTTGGTGGGAGTGTAAATTAGTTAACCACCGTGGAAGACAGTGTGGTGATTCCTCAAATATCTAGAAATAGAAATTCCATTTGACCCAGCAATCCCATTACTGGGTATATAGCCAAAGGATTATAAATCATACTATTATAAAGACACATGCACATGTATGTTCACTGTGGCACTGTTTACAATAGCAAAGACTTGGAACCAACCCAAATGCCCATCAATGATACACTGGACAAAGAAAATGTGGCACATATATACCATGGAATACTATGCAGCCATAAAAAAGGATGAGTTCATGTCCTTTGTAGGGACATGGATGAATCTAGAAACCATCATTCTCAGCAAACAGACACAAGAACAGAAAACAAAACACTGCATGTTCTCACTCATAGGTGGGTGTTGAACATGGACATGGGGAGGGGAACATCATACACTGGGGTCTGTTGAGGGGTAAGGGGCTAGGGGAGGGACACTGGGGGGTAGGAAGGGATAACATTGAGAGAAATGCCTGATGTAGGTAACAGGGGATGGAGGTAGCAAACCACCATGGCATGTGTGTACTATGCAACAATCCTGCAAGATCTGCACATAGACTCCAGAACTTAAAGTACAATAGAAAAAAATTAATAAACACTTGAGGAAGAAAAAAACAATTGTGTTGCTATAATAGAAGAGATTATTTGGTTACACTGGCATTTTAAGAAAAAGCATTTCCCTATTTTTAAGAAAAACTGTTGTAGTTCTAAAGTTGGCTCTTAATGCAGTGATAGAAAAAATTTTAAACAATTTTGATAGCTTAACAACTACAAGCAAAAGTATTCTTACTGCATAAAAATCAGAAATA
Organism: Cebus imitator; assembly: GCF_001604975.1. Taxonomy (NCBI): domain Eukaryota; kingdom Metazoa; phylum Chordata; class Mammalia; order Primates; family Cebidae; genus Cebus; species Cebus imitator. The sequence continues at coordinate 343,177 of NW_016107718.1, forward strand.
TTTTGGTTAAGTATGAATTATTCACAGGTTGATCATTTAGGTTTTATAGGATGTCCCTTCAGTTTTCTATGAGGCAACTTAAGTTCTGTATTTTTGGTAATTTTTCTGAAAATCCATGCTTCCTCACCATTTTTCAAAAATTTGCTGTATTTATATAAGACTAGTTTTGGGTTAATATAAATTGCCTTTATTTAAATAAATTAAGCAAACAGTCACATAGCACTAGAAACATGACAGACATACAGAAACACACTGAGACGGATCCAGGAACGATCCTTAGATAAGTAATCTGAAAAAACCTTTTAAATATGGAATTAAGGCCGGTGTGGTAGCTAATGCCTGTAATCCCAGCACTTTGTGAGGCTGGTGCAGGTGTCAGGAGTTCAAGGCTAGCCTGGCCAACATGGTGAAACCCTGTCTCTACTAAAAATACAAAAAATTAGCCAGGCATGGTGGTGGGTGCCTGTAATCCCAGCTACTTGGGAGGCTCCATTTGAACCCTGGAGTCGGAGGTTGCAGTGAGCTGAGGTTGCACCATTGTACTCAAGCCTAGGCAACAAGAGCAAAACTCTATCTCGTGGTGGTGGGGGGTGGGGAGGAAAGGAGAGGGGTGATTAACTAATGAACCTGGCAAAACAACAATAGCCTTGAATCCATGAGGAAAAGTTTAGCATTATTTTTTAGTTTTCCCACATGATTTTGCCATATATAATAAGTAGATGTCACTATTATAAAAAAAAAAATTCGAAATCCATCAAAAAGGAAGAGCACTGCATTGGCAGCTGTTACTCAAGGGGCTGACATTTAAAAGTTCTAAGGAGAAGTGGTTTGCAGTTAAAGAGGTGAACCCCCTCAGCAGCAGAGCCAGAGACTGTCCTGGAAGCCTGGCTGCAGACAAGTGACCCTTCCTGGGCCAACTAAGTGGTAGGTGATAGCTGCCTTTCAAGGCTCTCCTACAGAACTCTAAAACCATACACTACCTCAGATGAGAGGGTACTCAGCAAGGTTTCTCAAGTTCCTGTTAGTTAAGAGATGATAACCAGCATTATGGTTTCATACTATATCATTCCCCAATAAGTATAGCTTTCACACTACTGTTAAGCAGAAGTAACACGTTTTAAAGCTAAAATGATCTCTACTCTGGAAATGAAAAGGGCTAAACAGCATAGTTTAACACTGTCCATCATGAGATGCTTTTAATAGAAAAAAAATGTTCAGACAGCCCAGATTCAATTTTCCCTTCTACATTCTAGCTATTTTGCACATTTGTTCATTTTCAAAGCTATCCAAAGTCATATTTGTTTGCTCTCTCCCTCTCCATTTTTCCAGGCTCTTGCAACTTAATTATTTTCTTCTTACAGAAGACTTTTATTCTGTAAAAAAGCTAGAATTATGTGTTCAAGTTATAATTTCTGTGATAACCAGTTACAAAAATGTCCCCAGATCAGCATTTAGCAACTTGTTGTCATAACAAGAAAAACATTATAACCATTACTAAATTGAAATGATCAGAGTTTACTATTCTCTCCTCTAAAAATTAATTTGAGGAAAGAACTTTACTTAAATAAAAATCTATCTTTACACTTTATATTATTATGTGCAGAGGTTCAAGCACTTTGTCAGTAATAAACCATCCCTTTGGGGGGCCCAAGTGAATGACTGTGCATTGACAGACTGTCAGCTTTGAAGAGTCAGATCCCTAAAATCGTCCACAATCAAATGCTTAGCCTGGCCCCGGAACAAAGAACAGGCTTCTCTATACTTAAAGGCCAACAAACACAGCTCACGCGGGGGGAGGCACAACCTGCTCATGCAGACAAGGGTAGATTTGGGACAAGCAGGCTTAATGGCAGCCTTTCAATTGCAGGGGTGGCTCCAGGACTCTATTTCTGGAACTTCTTACTTTTCTGATTTGCAAATTATGGGAAAAGAATTTGCAAACTTTCTAAAATTAAACTGCTCTCTCCATTGGCAGACATATGAACTTACATCAAATAATCTGGGAGTTCAATTGCTGAAGATTCCATGGAGGCAGTGCAATCCTCTTTAACTCCTACAAAGAAAAAAAAAATAACAACAAAATCAGAGCATTCATCAACCAGGAAGGTTATCAAATGCCTGTAATTCTAAAATAGATTAGAAACATCTGGAACACTTTTCCTCAAATTCTATTCTTCCATCTCAATAAGCAACAGTGAGCAAGGAATACAATTGAACATGAACAATAGAGGCCCTATGACCAGCGCCAGCAGAACCGACGCCAGGCATTTAAAGCACCCTGGCTACTGCAGTGTCTGCACAATAAAGGAATTCCATCTCAACCCAAGGTCAATCTTCTATTCTTTCAACAACAGTTGTGGCATCTGCCCAGCAATTCAAAGATTGTGGTGGCAGATGCAGCCAGACAATGGGAGATACAAATTTTACATCAACATCTACTTTTCATGGGATTCAAACAAGGCGGATGAGACAATAGAGTCAGGTAGCAGACTGCTTTGGTCACTGTATTTATATTGCCTCCCTTTTTTGTATGCAGACAGTGAAACTGGGTAGGAAGTTTTCCCATTGGTTTAAAGTAATTTAAAATAAGGTATTATTGAATGTCAATTTATATTCCTGTAATCTATAGCACTCATAACACTAAGCAGATTTTTTTTTTTAAGGACAAAACATTTTTAAGTGCTAAACATTGTGGCCACACAGTGCAAGTATGTAAATCCTTCAGTATTCCATTTGCTTAAATGCACCATGTCCAGAGGATATGTTTAGATTTTTTATTTGGGTAATTTTTTATCATTCGAAATAGGGTTAAACTGATAACTCAAACCCTAATCATACCTACTGGCAAAACATATAAAATGAAAGTGAATATTAGATAATTTCTTGGTTTAATATTTTAAAGAATAAAGTACCCTAAGCAAATATTATACATAGATTCTGAGTGCATGCTGCTCACCTTAAATATATTTGATTCATGCTTCGGTAAAAGAACACACTTTTACAATAGCCTGAGTCTTAAAGAGAAAGGCATTAAGTGCAGGTCACCTAGCTTTCCTTTTGCCACAGATACCAGATAAGTTCCAAAACATGCAGATGTGGTCTAGAGTTTTTCTAAATTTGTGATTATGCCAACTGGGTCTGAAAGTTACTATATCCTCAGTAAACGATTCAAAGAGACTAAGTCTGCTTCTCCAGGTCTCCAACTCTGAGAACACTTGAAACTCTGATGTAGATCTCAACATACTGAAATACAGTTTTCCTGTCTCTAGCCTATGACTCAGAATAACCACCTGAGGGTAGAAAGTGTGGAGAGTGCAGTTTACTCAGTGGCTTATGAACTCTGAACATGGAGTTCTACTTCTTAATTTCTTTTCCTGACCTGACAAATTCAACTACAAGAGTGTTGAGGGAAAAAGCTTATACCTACCTTTTGTGCCATTACATAGTATTATATTGACTGAAATATTTAAACAGAAATGCTTTGACATGCAATGTATCCAGTCTAGATCAATAAAAGCAATGTATCATATTATCCTGCAAAGACTTCTTTGGAAGTACCACTAAAAGAAAACAGCTTCTCTCATATGGCAAAGATTAAATCTAAAGATTACAGACTTTCAGAATTATGAGCAAAATACAGAAAGACAACTCTCCTTATAACTCTACTCATTAAAGTAATTTTTCCAAAGCCATATTTTCCCAGGGAATTTTGCCTTAGTTATTCTGCATTCAAAACCGGCAGCAATGCCAAATGGTGAACTTGGATCTTCTATGTGCTGGCATGCAAGGCATTAAGTTTTAGAGGACATATTTTTAAATAAGAAAAATCTAATTTTGTCAGTTTTTAACACTCAGGACATCTTAGGCAAGCAGGCTTTTAATGAATTACCTCTGTCCTTTAGAAGTAAAGCTTTAAGTATGGATCTCTAGATATTTAGCATTTAAGCTCCTAAAGCTTGAAATGGTTAATTTTACAAATAACAATTGATGTTAGTTCACTAAAACAGGACTCTCAAAACTGGGGTAAAAAGCTTCAATCCATAAGATTTATTAAGCAAACACTAGCTAACAGCTTTGCAAAAAACAAAGTGTTTTCACTCTAAATAAAGATGATGTTATGGATCTGCAAATGAAATTTTATCTCACCTGATTTATTAAAAAGTTGACATTTCCCCTGTGCTAATATTAATTAAAGCAAGGTGACCCTGTTTCATTGAGAAAGAAGGAAATGAATATTCTTACTGTGAATTGTGTGTCTGGTTAAATCAGTTCAAGAATGGCATATAATAGGTCATGTTGAGGTTGCACAATACCATAACAGATATGGAAAAGAATGTTAAAAGTACACCTTCCAAAAGTAAGTCTCTGAAGTGTGACAGAGTTATTTTCAAATGCCATTCTTATTAATATAGAAACCATGTTTAATAATTCGCCAAAAAGAGACTGAAAACAAGTGCTGTAAAATGAAAACAAAACACAAAACAAAAAAAAAAAAAAAAAAAAACAAAACTGCTCAAAAGCACAACACTAAATAATATAATGAAATGGCATTTGCTAAAAAAGCATTACTAATTATAAACTGTATAATTTCAAACTCATGAGAGCATGCACTTCCAGTTCATCTAACATGTAGTCAGTACTTTTACAAAGGTAAAATACCTCCACTGGAATTTGGACTGGAGTTATTTAGCTTGTCAATTTCCTCTTCTCTCTTAAGATCTTCCTCCTTTTCCTCAATAGTCTCAATGTCGTGCTTTTTTATTTGGTCCTTTTCCTTATGTTTTTTAGACTTCTTTTTGGATTTTTTGTGAGACATTGACTGGTTTTCTTCCATAGGCTTTGGACACTTTAGTAGAACTGAACCAGGGGGTAAGGTTTCCAGAGGAGTCCTAGAGGTATATTTGTCTTGCTGGTCCTCATAGATACTATCGTTTTGACTAAAACTGTCAACAGGTAGGTCTTGAGTCCCCCGGCCTTCTGGAGTGCTAGGGGAATTGGAGTTAGAATTTACAATCTGAGGAGGATGTGAGACGGGCAGATGGGTTGAAGGCAGCGGTGGAGGGGTGGGGATGGCAGCAGCTGCAGGGGGCAGCGGGAGGCCTGCAGCAGATTTTTCACTGGTGGGATTCAAATGACCATTTAGTGTTGGTGGTACTCTGTTCGTCAAGTGAGATATTCGGGCTTTTTTATTCATTAAAGGATCAATAAACTCTGAATCCAAAAGCCGTTTCTAGGGGAGGGAAAAGGAAAAAAGTGAGCCAGTTTGCACTAGAATTAAATAAATTCAATATATATATGGGGTTAAACAACTAAGTCATATTACTCATACTTAAGTCTATGACTAGGGTTATGTTAACCTTTCTTCACACTTAAGCAAAACAAAACAAAACAAAAAAACCCACCCAAACAAAAACTAAACCAGAACGATAACAACATAAAACCAAATGTGAAATAAATTTTCATGTTTAATGTCAAAAAGCAGAATCTGGCAAATGTTTCTCGGAGTGCTTACTGAATTCTTTCTGATCATACAGCTTTACCCTAAGTTCCAAGCGAGACTATGCTGATTTAACACTTGGGAGAGTGTTAAACAAAGGCAGTCGCCCTCCTTGCTGGCCATGGTTGACCTAGTTATATTAAATGAGAGAAAGCAATTTGTCCCGTTTGACTCCGTGAAATAACACAGCTAGGTAAAGGGCAATAGCTCACACTTATTTTAATCTTTGATGGGCTAAAATGCTCCAGTTAAGAATATTTTGGCTGTCATTTATCATTCCACCTGTCTTAGAGTGGGAACAGCCAGCACTTTCAGAGTAGTTTCTCTAATTATCTCTATCACTGTTGAAATGCTATTTAATTTTTTTTTTACCCTTACATATCTCTTTACCAGATTGGAAAATAGGTCTTAATAACTGGCCTAAAATTAGGTAGAAGTACTTAAAAATTTTAATGGTAATAGTAGCCCATGCTGTCAACCACAATAATAGTATTTAAGTTAAAAAGGAGATTTAGATAGTTGAAAAGTACAAAATATAAATTCACATTTATGCTTAAATGTAATGCTGTGGCTTGTATTTTGGCTTGAAAGAAAATAATGGTAATCAACTCATTACTTTATTCTGTTTTCAATTTAACACTATTTATTTGGCACCCAGTATATAATTTGATCAGAGTAGAAGTAGTTTCATAATAGTTGGCATTAAAAGTGAGACTTCCACAGACACTGTATATGCAAGGACAGAACTGTTTTCCTTTCTCTTTTTTGTTCCCCCTCTGTTCATCACAATAGGTTTCTAATATTTTTGGATGTGTGAATGGCCATTTGCCCAGGGCATGCTTAGTGTTCTCCACACATCTGTGGGCCTCTCACTAATTCTTGGGAGTAGGGTCTCTCACAGAGAGAGAGGCAGGACCCTGTGTCAGCACTACCGGGGTGAGGAGGCCATCCCAGTGTCTGTCAAAAGCACCCAGAACACTGAGAGAGTTCTGAAGTTGGCCAGTCAGCTAAGAAGCAGGCAGCTTCACTCTAGTACTGCCTAGGACCTTCTCACCTTTGGATGAGCTGAATCTCTTGGGGAAAACTCTAAAATGGAGAAGAATCTGATTGGGAGTACTCTGATAAGGATCCAATTGAAAAGGGCTTTAAGAAAGCATGGGAACATGCCATCATTTTTGTTTATTTGCTGGTTGTAAATCCATTTCCCCCCAAAATATTCTTCTGGAACATGTTGCCAGACAAAATTAAATCTCTGCAATTTTCCATATAATCTGATAATTGTATGGGACTGGATAAGTCTTCTAGTTAGTGACCAAATTGGAAAGTAGATAATCTTACAACAAAATGTAAACTTTAAAAATGGAAACCAAGGTAGACATTAAGTACTCTGACAAACAGTGCTGTGTAGTAGAGAGAGTTCTGGGCTGGAAGCCAAGACCTAAATTCTAGGCTAAGCTCAGCCACAACCAGCTGGCTTTGGGCAGGCAAGCTGTGCAGCTTCTCTGGGCCTCATCTCCCTCACTTATACATCAGAGGAACTGATTAGTGGCCCCTAATGTCTATGTCAGGTCTATAATTTTGTAAGTTTATGAAATACCTGAGGAGAAGATACAGCATCTCTACTAGAACATACAGGAGATTCTGAACGGCTGGTGCCTGCAGCATTCTGAGATGGATTTAGTTTTCTGTAAAGGACACACATGTTATGTGTTATGGAGATAATTTAAAAATGTTCATGATGGAAATCTCACCTTGCTTTTCTTTCCCACCTTAACACTAAAATAACAATGACTAAAATAATTACTTATTTAATTTTTAAAGAAATTTTTTTTTTTAAAAGCAAGAAAAAGAGAAATCACCTAGACAGCACTGACTCCAATGACCGTCTGTCTATTTCACTGTATCCAGGCCAGTCTCTTTGAAGCTCTTTAAAAACATAATCCTTTAAGGTATATGAGAGGTCCTTAGGATTCAGATTGGCTACCTGGTATGAGGTATAAAAACAGAGCATTAGGTATTTTTATTATCATCTCCTAACCTAAAACAGGCAACCTTTAGGATTCGTACTGAAAATAATTACATCAATTGGCCCCAAAGGGACTGCTAGTTTGTATTATATGCCAGATCTCAATAAATGCCACTAACTTCATTTTGGGAATGAAAACTTTATATACACAGCTTAACATTTTTTTTTCCCTGAATGGCCATTACATTTTTAATATTTCTAATCAAACGATAAGCCCATATTAGGAAAAAATGCAATTAAAAAAATCAATTATTTTAGTCAAAGGAATCAAAAACAGTTGTACAGTAGTCCCCTCCTTATCTTCAAAGGATACAGTCTGACACCCCCAGTGGGTGCCTAGAAACTCTCATGGTAATAAACCCTATATATACTGTTTTTTCCTATATATACATACCTGATAGTTTATAAATTAGGCACAGTAAGAGATTAACAACAATAACTACTAATAAAATAGAGCAATTATGCCAACATGATGGCCATGAATTACTCTTGCGATTTAGGGCCATTACTAAGTAAAATAAGGGTAACTTGAACACAAGCACTGTGATATTACAACAGTCGATTTGAAAACGGAGACAGCTAGTGACTAATGGGGGACATATAGAGGGTTATCAGATCCACTGCAGTGGTATTGCAGTACATGTGTCCAGGTAACCCTTATTATACTTAATAATGGCCCAAGATGGCTACTAAGTGACTAATGAGTGGGTAGCAGCTACAGTGTAAAGCTGGACAAAGGGATAATTCGCATCCTAGGAAGGACAGAGCAGAACAATGTGAGGTCTCATCACGTTACTCAGAACAGTGTGCAACTTAAAACCAACAAAATGTTTTTTTCTGAAAAATTTCTTTTAATATTTTTGGATCATAGTTGACCCTGGGTAACTGAAATCCCAGAAAGCGAAACCATGGATAAGGACTATGGTATTACTAACATCCTTATTTACTTCTGGGCAGAGTCCATTACTTTTGAATTACAATAAAAATCCTTGTATTAAGTAGAAACCAAATAGTGCCCAAGTGTTGGGTTATAAACATTCAGTCATCAACAAAAACTTTTACGTCATAAATAGTGTCACTTCTGATAACCCTGTCTTTTTTTGGATAACCATGCTTGCTTCTTCTTATTCAAAGTCCTTGAAATTCCCCAAACCAATAAATGAAAACATGTGCCTAAAGAACCCCTAAATTGCTGTTATTAGTCAGCCAGTTTATTCTGAAGTGTAACATTTTCTTATCCCTTAACTGCAATTCCTAGTGTGTCAGGGCTTAACCATTAACTAACTACACAAACATATGGGTTCATGTGCCAAACCAAAAGTAATTTTTAAGGCTAGGAGAAAATTATTCTTGCCTATCACTTCCTACTGGAATAGATCATTCTATGTCTTTTAAAAGTACTATCAAATATAATACGATAGTTTATGCTTCTCACAGGTTAGTTGAACACTATTCTAACATCAATGTTGCTATAAAGAAGAAAATAGTAGGTTTATCTTAAAATTCAAATTTGCAAATAAGTTAATATAGGATAATATCAGATTTCTTGAAGTGGAATAAATGCAATCCATGATCCATCAGTTTTATTTTCCTTCTTCTTACTCTTTTTTCTCTTTTCAAGACAAGGTCTTACTCTGTCACCCAAGCTGGAGTGACTGCAGTCTTAATCTCTTGGGGTCAGGTGATCAGGTGGACACTACCATGCCCAGCTAGTTTTTTGCGTTTTGCATTTTTTGTAGAGAAGGGTTTTTGCCATATTGCCCAGGCTGGTCTCAAACTTCTGAGCTCAAGCAATGCTCCTTTGGCCTCCCCAAGTGCTGGGACTGTAAGTATGAGCCAATATGTCTTCCATTTTCTCTTACCCCTAGTACTACACATAATAACACCCCACCCCACAGCAATCTGTTTTCTAGGTTTCTGTAATAGGACATTCTCTTGGTTTCCTCCTCCCTTAGGACCTTTTTTTCTCCTGACATGAAGTCTTGCTCTGTCACCCAGGCTGGAGTGCAGTGGTGCAATTTCGGCTCACTACAATCTCTGCCTCATGGCTTCAAGCAGTTTTCCTGCCTCAGCCTCCCGAGAAGTGGGAATTACAGGCGCCTGCCACCACACCCAACTAATTTTTGTATTTCTAGTAGAGACAAGGTTTCATCATGTTGGCCAGGCTGGTCTTGAACTCCTGACCCTGTGATCTGCTGACCTCGGCCTCCCGAAGTGCTGGGATTACAGGCATAAGCCACTGTGCCAGGCCCAGGACCTTTGTTTTTTAAGTCTCTGTTTCTCAATCCTCTATATGTTGAAATGCTGAAGTGCTCAGTGCCTGTTTTCTGCTCTGTTTTCCTCATTCTCTTCATTTCCTCCTAAGATGATTTCATTAAGTTTGAAGACTTTTAATACCTGATATATATGCTGCTAATTCCTAAATTTATAACTCTAGCCCCAACTATTCTCTGACAACCACACCCTTATATACAACTATCTATTGACATCTACCTTCACTTGGATATGTCTAATAGACATCTTCCAAATATAGTTTATGTTAAACAGAATTCCTGATTCTCTTCTCCCCCTTAAACCTACTCCTTTTCCATCCTTCCCCATCTCAGACAATGGCTCAATATCCATTCAGTTGCTCAGACAAAAACCTAGCCATAATCACAGTTTCCATTCTTCCCCTCATTGTCTCCCTACACCCAACCATTACCAAATCGTATCACAAAATGTTTGGCCCTTTAAATAGTCTCTCTCCTCTACTCCTGCCCCTCCAAGCCATTCTTGCCGTAGGAGTCTGAGTGATCTTATTAAACTTATAAATCAGATTATATCGTATCTTTTTTTAAAACCATAATGAGTTCCCATCTCACTCAAAATAAAACCTAAGCTTCTTGCCCATGGCCTAAAAAAATCCTCTGGGATTTAACCTCTGCCTCCCTCTTCCATCTGCTCTGGACTCTGTCTTGAACCCACCTACAAGTGCTGACTTGTCTTCTTGTCTTTCCCTCATCATTTCAGTTAAAATGCAGCCATGTGAGAAAAGGTTCCCTGATCTCTCCACGTAGGGGATCCCTTCCCCAGCTCCTGTCAACACCCCACTCGACCTGAAATTGTCTCATGAATAAGCTCCATGAGGGCTGGCTTTCTGTTGGGGTCACTTTGGGATTCCAGCATTTAAAACAGTGTCTGGTACATTGTAGGTACTTAATAAATTGAATTGAATGAATGAATGTTCAGCTTGAGCCAAATATCTAAATGTTAAGCTTGAAACATTCAACTGTATCTAGTTTCTGATGTTAAAATTTAGTTTTTCCATAAAAAGTCATTCTAAGAAAAAAAGATTTTATTAATACGTATCAGTTTAATAATAAACAGCAATAAATAAATTTCCTGGTGGCTGTTAAGCATTTTTAAATTTAGGTACAATCTTTCTAATTTTACTGGGAGCCAATGTCTTAGTTTATTTCAAAAACCTATTACTTTGATGAATTAATAATGTCCACAGGGTTCTGAAAATTACTGTGTAAGTAACAAATAAGCAAATTATCTCCACTGGCACAGATAAAGCATAACTGATATTTTAGGTAACTTGTTTTCCAACTAGGTTGTGTGGGACAGAATAATCAATTTTGGGATGATTTGTGTATCCTGCTGTTCTTTTTCTCTGGTGCCTACTTTTGGTCAGTTTTATTGGAGCAAAGTCATTTTATTTTTCTTGTTAGCTGCTAGCTATGTTCAGGAAAGGGAACTTAGGTATAATTGGTTTACGTCAAAGTTCTGAATATTCCTTTGTTATCTTCCTTGTGAGGATGAAATGAGATCATGCATGTGAAATGCCTAGCGCTATGCCTGGCAAATAGTATATGCTCAAAAAATGGTATGTTATTAGCCTTTCTATCTGTGTTTTCACTAGGCCAGTGGTTTCAGCTCAAATATTAGAATCATTAGGGCCATATACAATATGAGTGCCTAGGTCTCACATTCAGATACTTGGCTTTTGCTGGTCTTGGGTGGAGTTCAGGCACTGGCATGTTTTAAAAGCTACTCAAAGGATTCTAATATGTTACCAGGATGAGACGATGCTCTAGATTCTATCAAATGATCAACACTAATAACTCTCATGCCTCAGTTGCTTGGGGATAAACTATATCTGCACTTTTAGATACACACACACACACGTACATATATATTTAGATATCTATATGTATATACATAATCACATAACTACTGCCATATATCAGTAGTAGTCTATGTGCGAACTGCCTCTGCATTTTGCCCTCTCCATTATCAAAAACTGGGAAGGTAATTCACAATGTTTCTGGAGATGTGGTTACCAAATGTTTTGTGATTTTTAAGCTGACTGTCACTGCGTCTCCAAATATCAAATGGAACACACACACCATCATTCTCATTTATTCTCTCATCCTTTCATTTGAGCTCTTAAAACCGCTATGTGACATACGGATTTAAATTATTTCCAAAAAGTGCTAAAGGATTTAATAAAGATACTTAAGACTGATTGCGATAACTTGGGGACTGACTAAACCTGAATTGGAGACAATGGTTTTAGCCTTTCATAACATTTAGTATTATGTGGTGGATGTAAGAGATAATGGATAAAAAAACTATACTTCAAAGTATTAATCTTTGAATAACAGATGAAAACCTGTAGGGTTTTTTTTTTTTTTTTTAATTATGAAATTTAGAATAACTTCTTTGGAAATGTTATTTCTTTAGAAAAAATTAAAGAGGCGGACCACTATTTATGGTGGATCTGAGTGCTCACAAACCTTTATGAAAGATGGATGGAAGGAAGGAAAAAAAAAATACAGGAGGTTAAAGTCTGACAAACCACTGATCTTTAAAGCTTGTGATAAGGTACGGGATCACTGCTAATCCATTACAATTTTATATCCTTTTATGCAAACAAGTGACTGATCTTGGCACACACAGTGGCAGAAAAAGAGTAATAAGGGGAGCACAAAGTATGCGGGCAAGATACATTTTAAACTATTTAATAGGCAAAAATATTCTGGCTTATACCAATCAAAGGCCAACAGAATTCGCTGCACAACTTCACCGACAATAACCAGTACAAATTAAGGCAATACTTTAGTGTATTCAAGACTACAAACAGATAACAAAATCTTCTTGTTTTCTTTTTAATGGAATTTGAGAACAAAATTTGTTGGTCTCAAATAAAGACAATACTCACATTTCAACTGGTTTTTAATTAAGTGCTTAAAATAAGATGATTTAACTTAATATTCAGGAGTTGTATTTCATATACCACTGATCAAAATAATCCTGAAATTTCTCTAACTTAATAATGATAATAATGACAACAAGCCTTTTTAAATTAACTTTGTAACAAGAAGGTAAGCAGGAAGCACCTCTCTCCAGCTGTCCTCACCTGTTGCAGAATTGCTCCCAGGGAGTTCTTGTCTTTTTGATTGACACCATCTTTCTGGAGTCTAGCAAGTAGCTCCGGTTTCTTGTAGGCCTTCAGGGCCAGTAAGTGAATCACCCTGTCTCTATACGGTCTCTGAGAGACACTGCTGCTGCTGTGTGTCTTTCGAATTGTATTTGCAGGGTTCATGGGAGTTGACCTTTTCCTCTCAGGAACTGTATCTGAAACAGCTTGAGGTGCTTTCCGAATTTGCACTCTTTTCCCTAAAGTCCAGTGGAAATGACATTGTTACACATTTGTGGGTTACCATATGAGCATCTCAGTTTCCATAATTCTGATTTAGTTACCTCTTCATTTCTAGAGGAAATAATAATAATAAAGGCCACTTTATTTCAATCTTTAAGAAGGCATGTAAACAGAAAGCATTTTAAATGCCTAAAATTTGAATTAGAAATTATTTTAATAAAATCATTTCTTGAAAATATGTATTATACATGTATTTTGGTCATTTAGCTACACAATTATAAGAACTAGTGACATAAACTGTAACAACAGACTTGATAACTTATACCTTAAATAAATATATGCCATTTCTGAAAAGTAACCTATAATACAGTAATCATGATGAAATGTAAGAAATACCTGTCAGATCTCTCTAAGAAGACAGTCTTGGCTGAGCTTGGGCATAACCTTAGTAATTTCACAGGTTCAATAGCCACAAGGGGGGTGGAGGTTAAAATCATGAGGCATCCACTAGCGATATTCTTTTTTTTTTTTTTAAACAGGCTATGAAAAATTTTAGGATTCATAAAACAAAACTAACCAACCAACCAACCAATCTCAGAGGGCACAAACACATCTATCCTCTGCAATGCTGATACTACACATGTGAGTTAGAGAAATGGAAAATGGTACAAAGGAGGCCTTCACACCATTCTTGCATGGGCCAGTGCTGTTCATGTGGTTAACCCATTTGCTGTTTAGACTAAACACTGCCACTGGGCAAGTTGCTACTTCTAGAACATGTGTGGGTTGAGGGGAACGGGGTATTATGTGTATGTGTGAAGCTATCCAGACATGCCTGGTCACTGACAATCCCTGTAACCGTTCCTTGCTGAAGGGACAAAAAGTAGCATCAAACTGTATGAGACTCTCATTATTATGATTTTACAGGTGGAGTCTTTTAGCTTGTTTAGGACACACTAAGCCCCAACTCTACACCCTTTGGTTAAAGAAAGGGAAGAACTTGTAATAACATACAATGTGGACAACTGCATTAGGAATAAAATAACAACTAGGAGCTTTACTAAACAGTAATTCTGTCCATGTTGGGCTCCCCCGGCCTGGCCAGAGGGCCTATGTGTTTTGACTCCATCCCTGTAAGGGAAAAAAGATGAATGCTCTCAAACTGAAACCTCTACTGGGTGGTATGTTTCTTTACTATCTGTACAAAACCAATTGCAAAAATCAAACTATTACACAACAAAGGAACTCAACATTAAGGGGACACTGCCTAATGATAAGAAAAACTATTAAGTTATAATTAGAGTTGTAGAGATAGATTAGATTGGGTTTCTGTATTTTTAAATTAGAGACAACTGGATCAATGTCAGGTGGGAAAAAAACTAATACACAGTTATGTGGGGGACACTGTGCTAAAAGCTGCATACACGTTATCTCGTTAGGTCTCACAATAACCTGAAAAGACAGGCATTGTCCCTATTTCACAGATGAGAAAATTGAGGCTTTTAATGGGATATGCTCAAAGGGTAAAGTGTTCACTTAGCATTTGGGAGGTTCTGTGATTTAATACCTAATTTTCCTGCCTGTAAGTCTTTGCAGAAAAGGTTTTATGAACAAATCCCTAATGTTTACTGTTGCTTTGTGTTAGGCTATAAGCTCCATGAGGACAGGGCAGTGGGTGCTTTGTCAGTATTTAATGACTAAGTGAATGACAGCAAGAGAACAAGTAAGCAGAGGAGCAGGAATCAGCACAGTACATATTTCCCCACATTGCCAGGCTGCCAGAGTGTGAACACACATTGAAATTTAAAATGCAGCAAGGGAAAACCTTTTAATTCATCATTTACCAGTTGCAACAGTGTTAACAAATATTACTGTTCATTGAAATTTTAATAGAAATTTTTTTTTTTAAATAGAGGCAAGGTCACAAGTTTAAAAAATGCTGTAAGTTCCATACTCTCTCCCCCTTAACAAGTCTTAGCAAAAAGAAATTTGTTTAACTCTTTTCTAAACCAAGCTAACTAGGGAGCCCTTCTGTCTCTCTGGGAAGGGAGATGGGCAGAGAATGTCTGTTAGCTAAGCTACACACACTAGGACTGGTCATTTAGGATGCATCAAGCTGGCAAGGCAAATAAAAATAAAAAGAGGAACTGACAGTACTGCCACTGTGATTCAGGTGCCCTACCTCCTCTGTACCTCTGATTCACCTCCGATCCTTGTCTTAGAAGGTCTCCAAGGTCTATTGGGTTTACCTCCATGCTTCTCCAAAGCACATATGGAGGAAACAAATAAAGGACACTAATTTTGCCCTTAAAAGGGATGTACATACGATGTTTGGCAAGAAATTAAAAGTCTGACCAGGAGAAGACAGAACTGGAGTCTTACTTGGGGTCCAGTGCTTGACTATCATCTCTCCATGAATCCCCTACCCACCAAACAACTCACTTTGCCCTTTACCTCATTTTTCTTTTAGATAGCCAGTTATGGGGTAACACATCTCATTCAAATGCTTGAAAGAACAACTTAGCCACTCTGGACACTGATTCATACTCGAAGATCACTTGTTCGCTACCTCCCCATCCCATCCCTTTTGTGCCTATTCAACAAAGAAGGAGTCCTCTGGTTTAAGGAAAGACAGGCTACAGACGAAGAAAACATAAGCAACAAAGGTATTTACAGAATTGAGATGCTAACAGAAAAAGTAAAGCAAGAAAATGCCACGTTCAAAGTGGGCAGAAGAAAGGATTTATTTTTTATATTTGCCTCAGAAAAAGCCATTTTAATAAAACCTGTGGGAGAACCTAATTCTCTTCCCAGACCCAACTGCTAATCAATTCCCTGGGCTCTTTATATAAACAGCATCAGTGGTTCCGACAGGGTTGGGTAGTCTGGGACTACAACTAAATCGTTATTTCATAACAAGGAGTCCAATTCTAGATTCTCTGTTTAATATGAGATGGTAAAAGTATTTATCCCTGTCTAATGGCTCTGAGTAAACAATCTGAAAGGAAGGTGTTAACGTCCATCACAGAGAGAGAAGGGACTGCGGTAATTTTCTGCTGTTGTTTTTCCATTCTGTGGAACCTGATCAGAAGCCCTGGCAACACAGACTCAGGCTTTAAAAACATCTGCAGACTCATGACAATGACATGACTCTGTCATGGTTAAATACATAATCCACTGCAAGGGAAATCACCACCACTTGGCATTTGTGACTACTTTTTCAAAAAGTTTAACACCAAAATATATATACTTAACATTCACAAAATGTTAGCACACTGTAAAGGACCTTAGATATTGTCTAGTTCAAATACGTCCCCCCTTTTTTTTTAGTATTTGAGAAAGGCAAGATGTTAAATGATTTGTCTGGCATCAAAAATAAGGAGGTTTGTTCACAAAGAGCAGAAAATATAATAAGGAGGGTGGTCTGGAAGTTGGAAAAACTGGAAACAGGATCCTAGAAATTAGACTGGTTATTTTATATAACTAAATAAATATTACTACATATAAAAATGCATAATTTAGTACATATCCATAATTTAGGTACAAGTCAGTGAGCAGACTTAAAATATCAGTGAACTAGAAGCAGTGGTGATTAGTGATTTTTTTTTAAACAAAGGAGAGGGATTATAATAATACAATATTGTTTACCACTGATATAAATGTCATGACTAGATGTAAAAATGTTACCAAAGATAATAATGTTTTCTAGGTTAAAGCCTTTCCTGCTTCTCTCTAGGCAAATAGGTTTTGGTTTCTTCTGCCCCCAAGAGGGTTGCAGAAACTCATATTCCTGGGTGATTAGGCCAGGTGACCCCTAGGAACACAGTCTTCACTGCCTCAAACTGGGCTTCTGCCCTAGTCTAGGTGTCAGCTGGCATCATGGTACCACCAGGCCACAGTAGGATCAGCATTTTTCTCATTGGTTCTCCACCCAGGCTGACAGTGTTGAAAACAACCTTGTCCTGCAGTTACCTCTAACCTGACATAGGTGAACTTTTGGTGTCACTTTATGTGATATAGTCAATTATTAATTAAAGGGGTATATCTTACTGTCTTAAAAAAAACACAGAACTTGTTAATAAGGTCATACTCAGACAATTTGCTATTTGCTGATACCAACAATTTGGTATATAAAATACAGAGAGAATCATAATATTCTTCATAGGGTGATTACGAGATTCCTTGTGCACAGCAAGAACTCAGTAAATGCTGGGTTTTATTAGTATTGAAGGGTGATTGACATTTTAAAGAACTGAATGAGTCAGACAGTTTTGAGACACTGAAAGAGGCAGGAAGATACAAACTGAGCTGCCTGGAAGGAAAACAATATATGGGAAAGGGCTGACAATGAATAAGGTTAAAAGAAAAAGATCAAAACATGACATAACAAAGTACAGTAAAAAAATAGAGAACAAAAAATCCAATCAAGATACTTGAATCCATTGCTTCCCTGTATTCAGAATTGATCAGACTTTTAAGAGTAGTGTGCCCAGTTTTGAACTGGAGAGCAATAAAATAATTAAAGGGTTGGGATACAGGCCATATTAAGAAAAGATAAAAGGAGCTGGGGTTATTTGACCTAGAGAATAAAAGGCTGAGGAGGTTAAATGACAAGATTTATGACCAGAGAAGAACACTGTGCTGTGACGGTGAGTGGCTAGGACACTGAGGACAAAGCAAACAGGAAAAGGCCTACAGAGTGCCCAGATTGGCAGCGATCGCTGCAGGGCTCTGCGGCGAACAGGAAGGTATAGAGAGGGTGGCCAGCTCTTCTTAGCAGAGGGGAGGTGTAATATGGTTCACATGTAAACTCTGATACCCTCAAATTTCCTGTGGTCACCTCCAAAATGTATGCAAATTATTTGTAGTACCTTTAAGAAAACTTGCAAGTTCTAAAATTCCCAGTACCTTTAATAAGTATATGGACTGTGGGATTTGGGGTGTTGAAGTCTGTTGTGTAAGCTATAAACAAACTGTACCTGACTCTTTGAAAACAAAAACACATGAGCACGGATGACACCCAAGGACCATTCAATGGAAAAGTGCAGTCATCATCACTGATTTTCTAGCTTTGGAATAAATCAAGGGGAGGGTTTTTTTCAGCTAGTTATATCGGGAAGGGAAAACATTGTTTTGATGGTTTCGTCTTCTATTCCTTTGTCAGACACACCAATTTGTCTCACTGTTTATAAAATGGTGGTACTAGGCAGAGTAAAACAACATTTTCCAAGCAACAGGGGCAGATCACTCATAGTTTGTACTTAAATGTAAGTGTGGTAGATCTTGTGTGTTTTAAAAACAATTTGAGATTTAGCCTACAAACACACAGAGTTAATTAAGTTACTTTTAAGGACAAAGGGGAAAGAAAGGAGGTTGGAAGTTGCTACCTCACTCAGCAGGAAAGAGAAGGTGAAAAATCTCATTGCTAGTAACTTGCTGAGCAGGGAACTAGGCCCCTTGAGTACAGTTATCTGGGGAGGGGATGAATTGTTGTTAAACCGAAGTAAATGTATCTAAGCTAAGCACCAAGCCCCAGGAGAATTGGCTTTGTTCCAAAGAAGTACTTATTAAAGACACTAGCGGAGCTTCTCAAAGCTGAATGTACCGTAGCTGGAGCAGCAATTGGAAAATACAGAAGTAGAATGAAGCCAAACCTTGGAAAGATGCTAGTTAAGGGATTGGTTCTTCAAGAGACTTTTTGTGAGCATTTAAGTTTCTAAATTAATATGCTTTCATCATTTACTATAGAGTTACTTGTGTTATTAAATTGACTAAGGACTCAAAGAGCTCATCCTCACTCTTGATAATTCTATTACTGTTAATAGTCACCATGAATTGACTCCTTAAAGTTGTTAGGATCACTGCTCATAAAGAAGGGATTCATCTTGCAAGTCTGGTCTTACCTTCCTTCAATCTGATAGACACTTGAATGAGTTGATGATGGGGGTTGGGTAGGCTCTTAATTAAAGGATAGATGAGGATGAGGGTCACAGCTGAGGAACCAAAGAGACATCACTCTAATGCTCTGTTGTAATGCTTTGCTATAAGTACATTTTATATTTTTGTAATGAAAAATCCTTGTTGTACAAAGATGCTCTGAAAATGTATGCAAACCTACAACAATGAGATTATTAACCCATAAATTCTACTAATAGATTTTACTATAAAAATAGCCCTACAAAAAGGCAAAACAAGAACCATAGTATCCATCATTGAAATTATATCACTTAGTGACAAAGAAAACACAACGGTACCATGATTGCAACTTCACACAGTAATATGACCAAACCCCAGTACTATGAAATAATAGTAAGTAGCCAATGGACGATTCAGGATGTAGGAAAGCATAAAACTTTAAAATATGCTCTTCAATTTATCAGCAGTGTGAAGAGAACAAATAACTTTGTTTTCCTCACCATGTTATCCAAAATGTTCTAAAAACTAGTTCCTGTGTTTTCATTAAGTTAATATTATTGGTATTTACCTACGGTGATCTTGAATTACTCCAATCAATCAGCAAGAGGAAGAAAGATATCTATACAAACCTACATATGGTCCACCGGGTTTGATAACTTTTGTGCTTCGGTTGCGGGATTCCTCCTCTGCCTGGGTCATTCTTTCTCGTGTCATCTGATATGAGTCGTTTGTTGCACACACTGTAATTTTATCTTGTATAAATCCCAGGCAATTGAGCTGGGAGGCTCCAGAGCTGTCAAGTAAGTCAGTGGCTTTGTTAGAGATGACCCTCATTTTGTAGAATAAAGGCAAACAAGAATTATATAATCCTAAAATCAGCAGCCCAAATAAGTTTGCAATCCTAAAACAATTAATATTAATTTTTAAATGCAAGTGTTATTTAAAATATTTAAGCTCCTCTTCTTCATATCACCTTTTTTTTTAATATAATGGATGAAATGAGCTTTCAGAGACCAAATCCATAAAATTTTGAAAAAGAAAAAAAATCACTATTTGGAAAGACACCAGAGTTCCAATGGGCATTGTAATTCTTTTATTTAACTGTCAACTATTTTAAAGGATTATCTAACACTGATATGAGAAAAGCTAAAAAAGTTTACTTTTAGTGAAACCACAGTATACATGCTTTGGACTGACTAGCTGAAATGGACTCACCACACATTCTTTTTTATTCTTAATAAGGTATTTTAAGGCTAAAATACTGACAAACATTAAATAATTTAGTATTATTTTACTTTAGTAACAGGTCAAAAAGTTGCTAAAAATTGCAAAATTTTTATTTACTTTGTTAAATCTCTATATAAGATGACCTACTTATAGCAAATGTTGAAGAAAACACGGGGCAAATAATTTTTGCAGTAATTTTTTTAAGGCTGGACATGGTGGCTCATGCCTGTAATCCCAACACTTTGGGAGGTCATGGCAGGTGAATTGCTTGAGTTCAGGATTTTGAGACCAGCCTGGGCAACATGGAGAAACACTGTCTCTACAAAAACACAAAAATTAGCTGGCTGTGGTGGTGTGTGCCTGAAGTTACAGCTATTGAGGAGACTGAAGTGGGAGGGTCTCTTGAGCCCAGACGGTGAAGGTTGCAGTGAACTGAGATGATGCCACTGGACTCCAGCCTGGGCAACAGAATGAGACCCCATCTTAAAAA
>NW_016107718.1:364006-396502 GCF_001604975.1 Cebus imitator
TTGAATACTAACATGGACTTAGAAGATGGCTGTTTCAAAGTAACATGCTAATATTAGGGGGATCATGGTCATGGTCATAGTCATAACTGGTATTTTACAAAGAAATTGCTATGGCCTGAAAACAAAGTGGTATATAAAAGTAATGAAAGTGACACTATAGCTCTGATCATCTATTTCCAAACTGAATTAGAAGTAACTTTGTTATAATACAAAAAAAAAAGGGTAGATTTTATAAATTGCTAAAAACTGTCTTTACAAATGCTATTAAACAAAACAAAACAGTTAATTCATCTCATAAACATTTCTTGGGCAGGGACTGCATGCCTAGCAATGTGTGAGGTACAGAGGCAGTGACAAGAACTAAGACAGTTGTGGTCCCTCCTTCAAGGAGCTGTCTAATGGGTGACAAGGATGGGCAAACTGGAAATCACAACACAGTGTGACAAATGCCAGGGCGCAGAGGACTCCCAGGAAGGTAATCTCACCTGGATTTCCTAGAGGAAGTGATGTCTGAGGTGATCTAGAAAGATGACTGGGCAAGGGAGAAGAAGAACGAAAGCGTCCAGGTGGACAACTAACCTGTGCAGGCTCAGGAAGAGCACAGAGGTTTCCAAATTGTCCAAAGAAAGTTGGGAAGGACAGTTAGAGCTGAGGCTGAAGAGGGAATGAGAAATACACCACACAGGGCTCTGAGGGTCATGTTATGGGTTTTGTAACCAAAGGATAACAAGAGGCTGAAATCAGGGGAGAGAAAATAACTCATTTGTATTGTAGAAAGCTCAATCTAGATGGAGGATAGATTGAGAGGAAGAAGGACACCGGAAGGAAAGTAGAGAGACCAGTTGCGATGCTACTGAAGGATACCAGGCAAGAGGTGATGGCGTGAACCAGAGTAGGGCAGTGAGGATATACAATAGTACAAAGATTCTAGAGATAGTGAGGAGGTGGAACTGACAAAACTTGACCAGTAGTTAGCCATAGTCAGAGAGAGGTGGGGGAAAGAAGTTAAAGATCATGCCCAGGTTACAAGGTATATGGAGCTGACACTTACTGAAACACTGAACACAAGATGAAGGGCAGGTTGGGAGATAGGACTCGGACAAAGAAAATTAGTTCAGTGTTGGAGATGGTGTCTTTGAAGGAATAAGAAGAGAAGGGGTCCCAGGAGGGAACCAACTGAGAAGAACACCAGTATTTAAGCAAAAGGAAGAAAAGAAGACCACATGAGACTGAAAAGCCACAGCTATAGAGGCAGGAAGGAAACCAGAAGAGCACTGTGTAATGTAAGCCACTGAACAGGTGGTCAACAGTGCAAGACTGGCAACAAGTCCAGAATCATAAGGAACCAATAATGCATCCACTGGATTTCAGGGGCAGGGAGGTCACAGCTCCCTTGGGGAAGCAGTTTCAGTGGAATGGTGGGCACTGAAGCCAGACTTTGGGTTGAGAGGTGAGTGTAAGAGAGGTTGTTTATGTTTTCTCTTTTCTTTTTAAAATAAGATAGACTTGAGTATGTTTGCATGCCAAAAGAAAAAAAAAAAAACACTGAGAGAGAAATGCTGAGAGAGGAAGGTAATCCTCAGAGGAAGTGGGAGAGACGGGGGAAGAGTGGGAGAAAAATGACTGCAGTAGAGTTAAGGTCTGGTGGTAGAAAGTTTGTATTTCAACACATCTTCCTATTTTTTATTTTATTTTATTTTTTTAAGATGGAATTTCATTCTTTGTTGCCCAGGCTGCAGTGCAGTGGCACAATCTCAGCTCACTGCAATTGCCACCTCCCGGGTTCAAGTGATACTTCTGTCTCAGCCTCCCCAGTAGCTGAGAGTACAGGCACCTGCCACAACGCCAGGCTAATTTTTTTGTTTTCAGTAGAGAAGGGGTTTCGCCAGGCTGGTCTCCAATTCCTGACCTCCGGTGATCCGCTGCCTTGGCCTCCCAAAGTGGTGGGATTACAGGTGTGAGCTACCGCGCCTGGCCTCTTCTTCTTATTTGCTATTTACTAAGTAACTGACATAGTGAGAATAAGCTGAACGTAATGCCACTCATGCAAAGTCAAGAAACAGGTCTTTACGCAAAACAAAATGGAGCTGAACTCTGTAGGCAAGAAGGTACTCTCTAGAACTCTTCACTCATTCCTTCTGAACTGAGTTACCCTGAAAGTTTTAAATATTTTGGACAAATGCATATAAATGTTCCCTTAGTCTTGCTCTAGCCTAGCTCACCATTTCCTATGCCTAAATGTGCATTATTATATGCTATAGGCCCCAGACTAGATATTTTTCACTAAGCCTGAGAATGGGTAGATTTAGGGAATTTTTGAAAGGCAATTTTGACTATGAGATTGATTTCATTTTATATATGAGAAAAGTGAGAGTCAAGGAAATTTAAAAATATAGATAAGACTAGTTAATTTGTATTTGCTGAACATTTATTTACTGAGCATCTGTTTTTCCCCCTTCCTCTCCAGGTTGAGTCAATAAGCATGTATTTTAAGCTCAGTCAGCACTCTGAAATTAGAAAAAGGGCATAAGAAAGTCTCTGCCCTTGAAGAGCATGCACTGTGGTCAGAGAGACAAGATCCATAAGGAAAATGGAAATTAAATTGAATAGAAAAGGTGGAGTCATATTATGAACAGGTCAGCTTGCCAGGCTAAGTGAAAGCCTGAGAACAAAAGCCAGTGCTTTTGTTTTCCTAGTGACAGGCTTCAATTTATACCCTTACCCCCTTATTTTATAAAACACCTTGGATTATACAGAGGAAATACATTTGCCCCAGTATTCTCACAATAAATATCTCTGTTCTCTTGCTGCATCATATATAGTTTTGTAAGTGACCTTAAATCCTTTTCTAAACAAGGAAGGCAGAAAGAATCACACAGGGTATTTATAACGCAAGGGTAAAACCATATTACTTAAGATGGTATGAATGATTTTGAAGATAGGATTAAGCTTTTTAATGAAATTCCTAAGGGGACATTGTTCAATTTGATATAAAAATGTGCTCACTATAATAAAACAAAGCACCATAATTAAAAATTAAGCATACCATGTAGTGTGTAAAGAATACTGGGGAGGGAGTTAGAAGAGCTCAGTGCTCATTTAGCCGAGCCACTAACTAACCAGCTATGTAACTCTGGATAAGTCACCTGTGAAATGAAGGGATTGACTCACACAATAATGTGGTTAGTGTAAATGTGCAATGACATTTTAAATTTTATTTAATTTTTTTATCAGTTGAAGCGTAAATAGCCAATGTGGCCAGTGGCCATCCCAGTGGACAGCACAGAAAAGTCTATATAATCTATAATATAACAATTTATGCCAAAACATTTAAGTCTAAAGGTAGGCAATTTTCAGAAAGCAAAATTAATATATACTAGAGGAAAATGACAGATTAAATAACAAAGTTACTTAGTCACCTTAAATGAGAGGATAAATTTAAAACTCTTTCAGTGGCTTATTTTGTATCTCTGCCTCCTGTACCTGCCTGAAACATTGCTTTCCTTCTTTTCCCCCACATTGAGCAAGTATTTACACAGTTTCAAGTACTGCATTGATAAGTCATAGAGATATACTGGTCTTAGGTTCTTGGGGCTAATGTCAAAGCCTAACATGCTGAGGAAACAAGAGAGACCCTAACCTCCCTTGTCTCTATCCAGGGGCAGAACAAACTTCTCCTGCTCAAGGGCCTATTCTTTAATCAGAAACAACCAAAGCAATGAAGAGTGAAACAAGTGGCTTATTGTTTACCGAGGATCTAAGTAGATAAGCGTTCCATGGTACCCTTGGGTGTGGGTGTATATTCTTGTCTTCCACCCTCCTTTTTTTTTTTTTTAATTAGAAGAAGAAGAGACTGCTTTAATGGGGTTAATTTCTAGTTTCCATGCAGCTGTAGAATAGAGATGTTTAAAAATCTACCTTCTACCTTAAAACACGACTTGAACAGGGAAGGAGGAAGAGGGCAGGCAAGATGGATATTTTTAACTTCTTTACCCTTGAGTGTGAGCCTCAGGTATGCTATATGATTCTTGCTTAAATTCAATGAATTAAATCTTTAAAAAAAAAATCTTCAAATTGTCTTTAATTTTTAAAAACTGCATATTTTATAGGTAAAATATTATCTTCTTTACCTTAAAAGCCCCATGAGACAAAAAATCTTAGAACTATTGTGACTGTATCCCCATGACAAATGAAATTTCTATTACATAGTAGGTGCTTAGTATTTTTCAGATAAATAAATGAGCTCTGTAATTCAATTTAATACATATTTGTGGATGACTATTATGTATCTTATTGTTTAATTTTCTAAAGCCCTCTTAAATAAAAAAATTTCCCCCTTTGGTATACCTTGAAAAGTACTTACCTGGAGAATGTTTGCTGGATGCAGTCAAAGCTGCCCTGAGGGTTGTCTTTGCCCACATTTGACAAATAAAAGTTAAAGTTATGAACTTCATTGAGGGGATCATTTTTGGGAATTTTGACAAGCTAAAATGGAGGGAAAAGAGAGAAATGCCTCAAATTATAAATTTGCCATAGAAAAGTCTTATAACTGAATTACTGGTTTTTCTAGTGAAAATCATTTCTAAGCCCTTTTGATACATCACAGCATTTAAATGACCAAACAATTCAAGGAACCTGGCAAACATGCCTATAACTCATCACATTCTTATTTCCATTTTCTACCTTTAAGTATCGGTAATCACTTATGCTCAATAGTTTCTATTAGTTTATAAGAGGAAGCCTTTTCATTTCAAAGTAGCAAATGGTTACAGTTCATATGAAAGAGTTACTAGTGAATTTGTAAAAAGCTCTTCCTCTTTTGATCTATACAAGCTTTGTCTTTGGCTTATATGACCACCTGCTAAGTGGCTTTTACATATTGAAGCAATCTCTGAGACAGAGTCCATATCTAAATCTTTGGCTCTCTTAATAAAAAAACACATTTCATTTTAATTCTTGCTTCTTGGAGTAGTATTTTTGAACAAGAGTAACAGCATAAGGTTAATGCCATAATTACATTCACAGGTAAAAACTGCTGCCCTAAGATTCCAGTATTCATTCTCATGTTTACAGAAACAGGTTCTGCAGCCTACGGAGATGATTCTGGAGGTCCCTCCCAGGCTGATACCCAGGCAACACTGTGGAACAGGCAGATGTATTTTCTATACTCTTGTTCAAGGTCTGGCTTCCCTGCTAGATGGGAAGTCCCAGGAGCAGAAGGACAGAGTTGTTAAAGACCACTGAGGTCTTGCATCGGCCACATTTCCTGGTACATAGCAGGAGCTCAAGAAAGGTGTGTACAGTTGGAATCTTCTGTTTTCAACTGCTTCACTCTTCCTAGTGTCTGAAACCTTTCCTCCCTTGGGTCTGCATGGTGTTAGGTGATAATTAAGAAAAAGGATTAGTTGGCAAGAATGTAAAATATGACTTACCAAACTTCAGCTCCCAAGCACACAGTCTTAGTAATTTAGCAGACAAGCAGGGAAGGGAAAAGTGTTTTAGAACCCTCATTCTCCAAAAAATCTGTCCTTCCCATTATAAGATGACCCAGAGCTAACTCACTGCTTAGTGTGTGGGTGTATGTGCACACACATTCATGAATGTGCTAGTGAGTACAAGCATACATGATCCCTACCCTTGCTCTGTCCTGCAAGACACCCTGTAATCTCTGACTAACTCAATCTAAAAGTCTCCCAAGCCTTGACCTACAGGAAAGAACTGCAGCCACCAACTCCTGCCTTCCCTTCCTCCCAACCATGGAAAAGAGTTAAAAAGAAAAAAAAAAAAANAAAAAAAAAAAAAAAAACAAAAAACAAAGGTAAGAAGGAAGAGACAATTTGTAGTATCTGGCACATAGTAGACATATAATACATATTTGTTGAAGGAATAAATGAATAAGAAGAAATAAGTCAAAGAAAAATGTCTTTTCAAAGGAGATTCAGCCGGCTTGTGTAGAACTTTAAAAGGTCAAATTTCACCAAAGATACAATAGGTTAGATAATACTCTATAGAGCCCCCGGCATCCATGAATTTAAACTATCTTTGACTCCCTATTTTAAATTAGATCCAACTCCTGGCACAAGTTTCTGTGTTTTTATCTATTCTATAATACCTTTTAAGAGCCCTAACATTACTCTTCAATTCCCAAAACTTTCCCAGTTCTAAAGTACTGTAACTTTGTGAACAAGTCTTAATTTACTCTGTAGGTAGGTACTCATCAGGCTGTCTTATTGGGTGTAAACACTCAGCACCTAGTCAGCACACACATATTGGGGACTTCTTAATCCTATAGCAGTAGAGGCGAGCACAGGCCAAAGGAATGCTTGCATCAGGCACAAGAGAACATAAGTCTACCTGTATACTGGTGTAACAGTATTCACTAATGTCTGCTTTTGTTTTTCTGGGAAGAGCAGGGTTCTGCTGACAGAGAGGGATATGCAATATGGAGGAGGTAGATAGGTAAGAAAGATGTGGACACCTGAATGAAATCCCCTCCATAGGCGTAACTCATTTAACTTCCATCCATCTTCTCCCCTAACCCTTCGTCTAGATCTGCAGAACCTGGCTGGAGAAATTTTTAAAGTAGTCTCTTCTCCACGTGATATCTAGTCTTCCTATGAGCCTCCAGCTTCAGTTTAGATCTAAAGTTTTCCCTAGTGCATAGCTCAGGTTTGGGAATATTGCAGTACTTCCATACCCATCAGAGAATGGAAGACCACCCCATCTGGGAGACTCTAAATTGCATTTTTAAAAGGTAGAATTGTACAGTTTTTCTCCCCCTATTTTTCAGGCGTGATTAGAGTCCGTACTGAAATTCTGCAAATGTGCAATATTCTTTTAGTGTAAACTTTTAACTTATAGTCTGGAGTCCTTTAGTTCAAATGTCCACTAAACAGAAGGTTACAGAAAGCTCTTAACAAATCTTTGTTAATTAAATGTAGCTTTTTCCTTTTTCATCCTCCAAACCACACAATCCTAACTTCTTAAGTAACATTTATGCTTTTTAAGGTAAAAGAATTATCCTTCTATGCATTTTTTCTCTTAAAGCATCATAGTCTGGCCTGATGAGGGACACAGAAGACTTTCATATTCTTGTTTTTTTAAAAGTCTCTTCAGTAGAAAAAAAGCTGCAGATTTTAAGAATATAATAATGACCAGAATAGAAAGAATCAGCTTAAAAAGATACAAAGTTTTTAAAAAATCATAATCCATCCTATGTACTTACCAAAGTGTTTTGAAACTTGTGTTACACATAGATTAACAGTGGTTCTTAACAAGGGGCGATTTTGTCCCCCAGAGGACATTTGGTCTGGGAGGGTGCTAATGGAATGCAGTGGGAGGCTTGAGATACTGCCAAACACCCTACAGTGCACAGGACATCCCCTCCAATTACACAGTACAAAATGGCAAAAGAACCAAGGCTGAGAAACTTTGGATTAGAAATAGAAATAGGTCAGTCCCTTAGAAAAGAAGTCACAGGCTGGGTGTGGTGACTCACACCTGTTATCCCAGCACTTTGGGAGGCTGAGATGGGAGGATAACTTGAGCCTGGGAGTTTGAGACCAGCTCGGGCAACACAGTGAGACCCCATCTCTATAAAAATAAAAAAGTGAAAAAGAAAAGAAAAAATAAAAGTCAGAATTCTGACTTCATTGGTTTCTGAAAGTCAATAATAAGTGGAGAAAAATGGCATCTTTAAAGAAATATAAATACCCATTTTATTTCAAATGAAAGCAGCCATTTTAAGTTTACTTATTCCAGTTTTATAACTCCTGAGAATCTTTTATCAGTGTGATATCCCAATCAGGAGAAACTGAAAAGCAAAGATAAGCAGCACACATGGGCCATATTTAAAGAATATTTAGCTATAGAGAGAATGTGAAGATTAAGTTCCTACTGCAAATAAACTTCTGCAAATTCTTCTAAGTATCACAAGTCCAGCAAATAAACAAATGGCTTAATGGGCATTATTTAAAAATATTTTTATTGGAATACCTACTCTGGTTATCATTTTTTTTAAAGGTCTTAAACCTCTGACAATAACAAGTAGAAAAAGCTAGTATAGTTTTCAGCTTAGAAAAAATAGAGAGTAACTTATCTGCAGAGTGCTTTTAATCCCTACCATTTTTCCTTGTTCTTACCATATGCCACACACGCTGATAAAAGATTCTCAGGCTGCTAAAGATCAGTAACGAACCACTCTGTCCTCACCTCTGATAGCAGAACTTCTCAACAATCTCTCTGACCCACTTGTACCACTATGAGTATATTTGAGCAGCATGCAGATAAGGCAGAGGCAGGCATCAGGGCAAATAGTGTTCACTTTAGGACCAATGGGTGACTCCTGATGCATGTCATGGGTTTTTTTCCAGTTGTGGAGCTGAAGTGGAGCTTAGAGGTTAGAGAATAAAGGGACATGGAGCCCAGGCCAATCAGAGTTCTACATTACCTTTTCTTGGTGGTTTCAGAGCAATAGCAATAGCAATGCAGATGGTATGGTCTGAGCTAATCTCAAGCTTTTCAAGAGCAGGATGTTTTCAGGTAAATTTTATATCCTTAAAATTTCAAACGGGTCTGTAGATTTAGTGCATCTAATTTCTTGAAAATGTATTTATTAGATACAAACTTAATTGTATCAATGTCCAAGTATACTTTTAAGAATGAAACGGGTATACAAGGTATAAGGTAGCACATATGTTTATGGCTGGTAAGGCCATGTAACAATTTAGCCACTGGACAGGAAAGCAGGAGACTTGATAGAAAGAGGAGGTGATATATGACAATTAGGGCAGGTTGTTGAGAGGGAAGCTTTAGAACTAATCTATGGTAACTTCAGAGTAGACCAGAACCTGTGGGACTGTTGAAGGCCAGAGCTAGGGTGGGTCTGAGACCTTTCTGAGCTACAGCCATTCAGACAGCTAGAGTTTCAGAGGAACGTGTGGTTATGCATCACTCCCCTCTGATATACAGGAGCCTATTCCATAGTGTATCTAGACAGCTCTTTCTTCCAAAATGGTTTTGAAGCACTTTCATAAAAACTACCCTTCAGGTTCATGAAATATGAGGAGGAGGAAGTGAAAATGTACTGACTGCTATTGGTAAACCTAGGGTCAGCTTTTGAGGACTGAGATAACCACCACAGGAAATAAGTTCTGAGGTGTGATTTTGAAACAATATTGGAAGACCATTCCTTTGTGAGACAGAAACTTCTCGATTTGAATTATAATATTTTAAGCTTTTCCTACAGGTCAGTTTGGAATAACTTTTTATTTAGGAACTCATGATCTTGAATTTTTAGCTAAAGTCCTTAAGAATATTATTTAAAAAGTATTAAAAGGCTGTGATTATGAACAGTTTCTTATTCAAGATGAAGAACATAAAAATATACCACCATGTCTCAGCAACTGGAAAAGCAGATTTTAATTTTCATTCCAAAAATGAAAGACTGAAAATCAAAGGCTTAGGACCACAATCCACAACCCTCCTCCCAACCTCCTGTCTGAATTCGATAAAAAGCTACAAAGAAAAAGTTTCAGGAAACTTTCAGACATTTATAATTAGCATAAACACTGTATACCAAGGTGTGTAAGTCAAAACGTCTAATTACTTTAAGATACAAGCTCAGGCATGTGGCAACAGAATACTGTCTGAAAGGTCATTTCAACATCAAGTCACGGATGTTCTATTTACATAAGGATCTAGGGCAGAAGAACAATGTGCACACTGCTCCAGCTTTCTCATATGTGCATGCTAACATCTGCTGAAAAGCTGTTGGTACCTTTACTGCAGGTTTCCTGTCCTTGAGTCAAACCCTTTCTATTCAATATTGGATTGAGGTATATATTATATTAAAAATAGAACCAGCAAGGGTTTTCTTCATTTATTTAAGTGTTTTGTTCTTTTGTGGGATTACAAATCATTCAAACTTAGAGTTCTTCTTTGAAAGATACCTTTTCTGATAAGGTGATTGTAAACACTTAATGAAATACTCATGAACCAGCAGTACCATGGTTTGATATGACAATTCCTGGTGTTAAAGTGAACTCCTATAGCTGAGAGAGCCAAGATCATCTATAATTTCCTTTTTATAGATTAGGGACAATGAGGCTTAGTGATTTGTTCAAATTAGAGCCATATTTATGTTGACAATCCCTGTATTCCACACCCCATTACCCTGCTCCATGGGACTAACATATTATGTTTATAGTCTTTCTCTCTCCATTAGAATATAAACTGTGCAAGGACAGAGGCTTTTGTCTGTTGAGTTCCCTGAACAGATTGTCAGCACCTCAAATGATGTGTGGCACAAAGTAGTCACTTGATGCATATTTGTTAAATGAAAATGTGGATTAATGCCTGAGCATTAAGGCATTAATGCTAAGGCCTAGAACTGAAGTGTTTGTTTTCTTTCCACCAGCATTTCCAAAGCATGCTGAAAAGTTTCCTCATTTGAAAGGGGGTTCTATCCTCAAATAAATTCAGGAAATGCCAAGTTAAACCAAATAATTTTCTTTGCTGTGAGTCCTTTCATACTGAATAGTAGTTTCCCAATTTGTATGGCCTCAGAACCCACCTCCCCTCCAGCATCCCAGGAAGCCAGTCCATCTCTTAATTTTATCTCACATCTATTATATAGGCTGTAAATATTAGCTTAGATATAGATAAACTTACTGCAACCTTTAAGCATTAGAATTCTCTGTTGTTCTCAAATTCTTTCCAGACTTTTGATTCTGTGATTTCCTAAAAATCTAGAAAATATACTTTAAGCTAGAGAAATACATTTGCACATACTATTCAGGTTCCTCAGTTTAGGGACAGAATAATCGAGAATCAGAACAGAAAACAGAAACCTCAACCTGAAAGCCACATGTGCTATTTTTCAAACTAGACCTGCTGTTATAACTTTAGGCCCAACATTATGGGTTGAGGGGAGAAAAAAGAAAAAAGCCTCTCAGATCAGCTTAGATGTGCAAGCCAATGCTGGACGGTGGGGTAGTAGGAAAGGGAGGGTAGCCTTCATTGGCAATAGAAAAAGTTAAGTATTAGACAAATCAGTAACAGCTAAATATTCTTACTGAGAGGGAAGGGCAGGGGGTAGAGAGGATCCAACACATATTAGAACCATCTAAAATTTCCATATGATAGATATTTTAATGAGGAGAGCAGTGCAAAATGCCAAATTTTTCTAGCGCAAAGAGAAATATTGGCAGTTATCCCTAAAATTCAGGTCATATAGCAATTAACGTAAATAATTCAGGGAAAAAGAAGTCCATTTATTTCCTTGCATTCTTCCTCTTTTGCAAGATGTATATTAAAGCAATGAAAAAGTAAAGTGGAATAGCTTTCACTATTATTTTTCATATAGTTCCCCTGGATCCCATATTAAAATTTCTCAAATAGTTCTAGATTAAAGAGTAGAGTAGCCTAATACTCAGGTTTCCTAATTCTGTTATTTCTGTAGGATATAGTCTTACTAGAAAAGTCATTCCTGAGAACTACATTCTCATCCCTAATGTATTCTTTTAAATTTATGACCATTTTGGAGAAAACATCATTGATAGCAACATTTCAAAACCAATTTTAATTACAAATACACAATAACATCCATTAAAGTAAAGTAGTAATTTTTAAAAATCATATACACCCAATACACTCAGTGCTATATAACTGAAACTGCAAAAAAACTGCTTTGAGTAATTTTTGGCCCTCTAAAAATATGGCTTCTCTATTAATATGAACTAGCCTTCTAAACGTTAGTGTGTCTGATGACATGGATTAATTGATTCTTTCATTAAATTTTTATTCCATTTAATTCATTAATTCACATATTAGCTGAGTGCTACTGTGCTAGGCATTGTTTAGGTTTCTATGACATAGGAATGAATAAAACTGACAAAGATTCCTTCCATTGTGGCACATATGTATAAAAGTCCAGGAACAAGTAATGATGCCTAGGACCAGAAGACAAGGAGAAATAGATGGATTTGGGGTGTATTTTGCAGGTACATGCAGCAGCTTTCCTAGACATATTAAATATAAGAAATAAAAGCAAGTAATCAAGTATAACTCCAAAGTATTTTGCCTGGAACAATGGAATTGCTTCAGTATATGTGTGTGGGTACATACATATAGACCAAAAAAAAAGAAATATATATATATATATGTATATATATACACATATATATATACACACACACACACACATAGTATTTTTTGAACCTTGTGATAATAAGCACCTTAATGTAACTGAATCCATTAACTGGTTAAGTGTACTTCTTATTTTTAAATACCGTACAATTGACCAACGTTGGTTTCGCCAGCTACAAAGGTGCTTCAAAGGGAGTTTTGTTATGATTCATTTTTTTAGCTTCGTGACTAAAAATTATTTAGAAGAAACCAGGTGTCTGAGTGAGTGTTGTTTGGTAGTTGGTTATTTCCAGGAAAAAAGGGGTGATGACAGTTATTGGCAGGGGAAAGATGGAAATAGCAGATACTAAAGATATTGCATCAAGGAAAAGGTATACAGACTATGGAGGATGAGAGAACAGAAAACTTATTTAAAAATGAATGCAAAATTGAACTAAGTGCCAAAGTGGTTTTGGAATAGAAGTGAGACAGCCATTGAGAAAATCTAAGTAGTTTCTTCAAAATAAAGTCATGGCTAGGCTAAGCCACAAGATCTTCTTTGGTGGCAAAAACTAAAACCTGCCATTGAGTTCAGCAACTTACCATAAAGCTGCATTTATTTTTGTTTTATTAACCAGTCCCTTCCTAAATTTAAATATACAAAGCTGATATAAACTAAATTATCAACTTGTTCCTAAATCTCTCCACCCTCCCACATTACCCGGTTAATAAACCACCATTCATTTAGTACTGAGATTACTGGCATCCTGATGAGTCAAATTTGACTCCTCTCTCTCACACTACTCCATACCCTTCAACATCCACATAATCATAAGACTTACTGCTTTTTCCTTCTGAAATATTTCTTAAATGTATATTTTTTCTATCCTCTGTTTTGGGTCAATATTACCTTTTGCTTGGACAACTTTGCTTTCAGCCTCTACTTCTGAACCCTTCTCAATTCCATCACCTAATCATTCAGCTGCCATCCTCTAATCATTCAGTTTTTATCAACAACTATTCTTATAAAATGTCAACATGACTATGTCAGTCTCAAGGTCATTTATTTCTACATGATTTCCTACTACTTAGTAGTAGGCGTAAGCTTCTTAAGTAGTATACATAAGGTTCCTTGTCAGCAGTTTTGCTACTAAACCAGTTTAACTGGGCCTCATCTCCACCTTGTATTTCATGTTCCAACAGCAATACTGTGCTTGCTGGGTGCCGGAACACGCTACTCTGTGTCCCCACTTCTTGTCTTAGCTCATGCTAACTTATTAGTGAGATTCAGCTTAGGAGTCTTTCCCTCAGGGAGCCTTTGCTTTCCCAGTGAGGTACGTTTAGAAGCCTCCTTTCTGAGTTCCCACGGTCCCCTCTAGGTGTTCATCACTATTGCTGCCTTCACTATACTGTATGCTAAGTATTTATTTATGTGTCTTTCTCTCTCACCAGACTGTGAGTTCATGGTCTTACCCACATATATATATATATATATATATATATATATATATATATATATATATATATTTGAAACACACACACACACATATATATATGTGTGTATATATATATATATATATATATATATATATATATATATATATATATTTGAAACACAGTAGATATCTAATAAATATTTGTTAGATTTATCTGAAGAAACTTAGAACTAAATTCACTCAGAAGGTACCTTATGCCAGGGATACTAAAAAATTATAAATGGATTTGAAATAGATGACTTAAGAATCTGTTGAGAACCAGGGTTCCCCAGAGAAGGCAAAAATAAACAACAAGATGAAAAGAAAGGAAAAAAAAAAAAAAAAACCCATACAGCTGCCTGCTGTGTGGTACAAATGTCAGGATGAGAAACTTTCTAAACTCTCTTGTGCTATGTTTAGCCCTAAAACCTAGGCCAAGTGGCTTCCTGGGTTTGTGGGACTTAAGTTCATATTCTACATTTTTCTTCTTTAAAGAGTATCTTCATGTTTATTAAAACACTCACAGAATACTCTGGCTTCATGAAGTTCCATTTGAAAATATGACCCAACCTCTTTTAAACCATTTTGTATTTTAAATAATTTAGAATTTAACCATACTAAATAATTCTAAATTTAGTAATTCTTCTGGTCAAGTAGGAAGCAGAATTTTGTTTCAAAAAATGGTTTCTCAGAAACAAAGCTCAAACCTGAATTCTACAAGGAAAAAAAATCTTAAATATGAATGGCAACTTCCAATTCATTGCCAATTTCCTTTCCTTATACCCTGGACCCTTGAGCAACATTCTTTTGCATGATGCCAGGAGGAACTGCTGGCACATATAAGCGGGCTTAGAATTCGTGCCTGCAGTCAGCAGCAGTTGTGTAAATCTAGGGGAGAGACTGGTATTTGACACATGCAAGTCTTCAAGGTTAACAGAAGTCTCAAAAAGCCCAGGCCCTAGATTTTGCAAAACACATGGTTTCACCCCAACTAATCAATGTCACCAAGAAAATGTGTAAGTTCAATAAGACAAACAAGAGTTAAGTCTGAAAAATTTTTCCATATAGATTTAGAAGTATATTTAGCTCTTAATTCTGTTTTCAACTTCAATTGTTTTTGAGCCTTTTCTTTGGGTAAAGTTACAGAATGCTTTTTTCAAAATAAAAATAAATCTTATGGGGACACGCAACATGTATTACAAACAGACTCAGAAATGCTCCGGTTAAGGAAGGAATGATGAGAGACTGGAATTGCTGAGGCAGCCACTGTGGTAAGACCACTGTGGTAAGTTCTTCCTGGGGACCAAAGGCACAAGACTAGTCTATGCTAAGGAAGGAGAAGCAGCAACAAGACACACAATATTTGGGGGACATCATTTTAATTAAATTGTAGTCATATCTTAAATGAATATTACAAAAGGGTATGTGTAAAAATATGCACCTTTATGTGCCATTTTTTAAATGAGAATTGGTGTCAACTATTTGGAAGATACCGAAGATAGGAAATGGTGTCCCGCTGTCTTGCTCTTTCTCCTTTTGGACCACATCTAGGATGCTAGACCATTGGCTCTGCAGCAAAATGTCCGGTTTCCAACTCTGGCTCCAGAATCTACCAACTGTGGTACCTTGGGCAAATACTTAACCTCAGTAATCCCCAGTTTCCATACTTGTAAATGTAGATAATGATATTACCCACCTCATATGACTGATGTGAAGTTTAGAGATAACCCATCTAAGGTACTTGGCACAAGGCCTGGCACACAGTAAATGCCAAAAAATGTTTGTTTTGATAATACAAAGACTATGTTGGGGAGCTCCCCACTCCAATTTTGACCTGTTTGACTTCAACACATGCATGCCTTCCTTAGAATACTGAGGTGTTTGATTTTTAAAGTAATTTCTGGTAACAAGCTCTTCGGATAATCAAAAGCTGACTAAACTCATTCTGAATCCTTATAATTTAGAAAAATAAGGGGCTACACGTCTTCTGGGTCAAAGCTTAAGTGTTAGTGTAAATGGAAGTCAAATAAACTATCTGGAAAAATAAAGAAACAAATAATGAAAACCACTAGCAATATTTCCAACTGTCTCAAACTCAAAATACAGAAAGATAAGGTATGAGAATGAATCAGCTGAAACAGGTGTCTACAGAAGGCTGAAAAATTACAGATGCCTGTTGCTCCTCTAGAAGGGTAGCAAAACACTGCTTCACAAGTGCCCTATCAAAAAAAAAAAAAAAAAAAAAATGCTGCTTTCAGATTCCCGGAGAGTTCCAGATCTAGCTGCAGCACAACAAAGAAAGAAAATAGAATTAAGTGTCCTCATGGGAACCACAACTTTGACTCTAACGCATTCAATCTTCATAAATACAAACAATATTTTAAAATTTGTGAGGATATTTTTTTGTATCAAAGCTATAGGTGGCCCTAAAAATGAACCAAACATATAGTATTTTAATTTTTATAAATCTCTTTCCAAACATCTACTCTGAAAATACATTCCTGAGGCAGAGTCTGGTTTACTCCATAAAATTTATTTGTATTCAGTTTTCGTAAGTCAAATTTGTTTGTTAATTTTCTTCAAGCCTATAAAGGAAATAAAACTATTTCTAATTTCACATGTATAAAGCTATTGATATACACAACACATCAAGAGCTAAATTAGAGACTACAGTTCTGATTTCTAAGAGATTGGCATGTCTGATGTAAATAAGAGGGCCTGTAAGATTTCTTAGACTAATTTATAATTGCAAGAAATATAGGACTGAAAAGACTTCTAAGGATGGTATGGTTAGGCTATTGGCAAAGCCATTAAACCTATGCCTTCACAAAGAGAAAGAGACACTTTGGCAAAGAAAGGGCAAAGGTTTACATACGGGCAGTTAAAGCAATTACTATATTTGAATAACTAAACAAAACTTTTGCTTGATTATCTTTCAGATAGTTATTTAATTCTGCTATGAGGTAGAACCACACACCACAGAGTCCCTCTAAAACAATGAGGCAAAACATTTTAACCTCTGGCCAATAAAGCATTGCCTTATTTAAAAAAAAAAAAGAGAGAGATCCATACCACTAGGCTTTGTGAGATGTTTGCAATGTTCTTTTAAAGAAGACAGGCATCTAAAGATGAAGGTAGAAATTCAAAAGGACTAAATTATTATGACCACAAACAATGGTAAAGAAAAATGTCAAAATAGCAAAATACAGTATGTAAAAAGTTATATAAGTAGTATAATTATTTTTAAAAGTTAGAGAAATAGAGTAAGTTTGTCAAAGGGAGTCCATGAACTACTAAAATAAAAACTCTTCCCACCATATTGGGAGAAAACATGAATAATATAAAGAAATAAAAAACTCAAAGCTACTCCTTCTAGCAATACCAGATGGAGACAACAAGACACTGGACATTACTTCACACTATCTTAAAACATTGCAATATTTTACTCATGTCAAAATACAATCAAACAAATCACACTGTCAAACAGTTTTTAAATATTATCAAATGATTAATTTTGAAATTCAAAAAACATGTGTCCAATACTGGCCAAGGAAAACCCCTCGTGACTGGCACTTTTGAACAGCTGTGGCAATATAACGCAGCAGCAGCTTTCTGGGGGTGGGGATGGGGATGGAATGAGTGATTTAGAGACAGTTATTGAAAACTTAAAAGTATTCTGACCTAGTAAATGCCATATCTAAGAATCTATCCTGAAGAAATAAAGATAGCAATAATAATTTATTCACATGGAATTTAATCATACCATTATTGTTATACAGAAACTATACATGTAATAGGAGAATGGCTAAATAATAGTGCATCCTAAAACGAAATGTTAGGTAGCTATTTAAAAGTGACTTGTACTATTTAATAACATAGGAAAATGCTCATGATACATGCTAAGTGAAAAAAGCAGAATATAAAAAAAGCAACAAACACACTGAGACTGCAATTTTAAAAATGAATGTGTGAGCAAGAAGAGAAGACTAGAAAAAAATTGAATAAAACTGTTTTTCACTACTAGGGACCCCTTTGTTATTCATCTTTATTCTTGTGTNTATACACTTTTAAAATGTTCATTCACTTTGTTTCTCAACCAGAAAAACAATAAAGGGTACATAAAAATAATAACTGCATTTTAGGTTATCGCTGATACTGGCCCTTCATGACTCAGTTACCTTAAATATTCTTGAAAGAAGTTAGAGTTGTTTTTTTAAATATAGAATCAGAAATTATGAAGCAAAAGACTTTATCCAAAATTAATCCTGGACTCATTATTCTATTCTTCAAACTTTCTGAAAGAACAAAACATTATCTTCCTTTAAAAACAAAACTAAGTATTAAGTATCCCTAATAAAGTTTTCCATTATAGCCAAATACAGAACTTTCAAACAGGTGTGGAAATATAAACTATTCAGTGAAAATGGAATACCCTCAAATACCTTTCTTCCTAATCTGAAGACTGACTTATAAACTACCAACATGACTAGATTAAGGAAAAACTAAAAAGCATTCACAAAGTAGGTCATAAGAAAAATTTCTAGGTATTGATTAGTAGAGCATTACTACCTTTGTAAATGTGGCTATGCCTTATATTCTCACTCTAAAATAAGGTATTCATAACATAATTACTAAGTGGTTATTAAACACTAGGCTCTTCATGTATTATAAAGAACTGCCCTTTTCCTATGGCTGTTTAGGTACCAACCCTCTCCTGATATGGGCCCAGTTTAGTTCTTCTTTAATCAGTTGCCTATTGCATTCTGAGTTTTATTATCCTAAGCTCCCTAAGGACCTCACCTTTTAAAATTCAACCAACTGCTGCTTTTCATTCCCCTAATCTGTCATTTCTAGACTGGCCTTTTCCCCAGGAGACTTTACAATGCCACTTCTCCAAAACATCAAGTGTTAACTCAGAAAGGAAAGCAGCCTCTACTCCCACACCCTTGACAACACCAGCAACCCTGCCTCTACCTTCTTTTCACTGGGGAGAGAGATCACAGACAGAGAGAAAACTTTCTTTCTCCACTGATAGATGACAGAGCAACTCTATCAAGTAGTTGACTAGCAAGATATTTAGCTGGTGTCTAGCTCTAGATAACTTCAAGACCTGCCTTCTCTGTTCTACTTGTCAACTTGCTTTTTTAGCCTTTAATATTCAGCTTTTCTCCCTAAAGTCTTGTCATATTTAAACTTGGCATCTCCAAAATTTCTTTTATGGTTTCTCAGACTATTAGGAAATACAGATTTAAAATGCCCTTTTGGCATCTATTGAAACATGTTCTAGTTTTTCTTATTTAACCCACAAAGATGACAAATTATCTTTAATGATAATGAGAACAAACTTTAACATATTTGTTTCTGCAAAATAATCATAGCTTGATAGCTATGAAGCTCACTGCCATAGTGAACACCTGTAAACTCACCACTCAAGAACAAAAATGTCAGCAATAACACATCCACCATACTGCTCTCCTTTTCCCTTTGCCTGCCTTTCCCTTCGGAGGTAATCACTATTCTCATTTTCATAACTATCATCCTTTTTTGGTTTTTAATAATTTTATCATGTATGTAAACCTACACAATAAATTGTTTTTCTCTGTTATTAAACTTTATAAAAACAGCATCACACCATATGTATTCTTTTGCCTACCTAGAGTAATAAGTTACTGCTTTTCACTGTTGTATACTCTTCCACTAAATGATTATACCACAGTTCATCTCTATTAGCCTGTCATTGTTCTTAATTAGTATGGGCAAAATTTAAAAGAAGCTTCAAATTTCCTAAGTGTTAGTAATGAAAAGCAACAATATTCATACTTTAAGTATTCATATGTAAACCAGTATTCTTTAACAGCTGGAAAAATATTACTCTTTAAATAGGGCTTCATCAGAATTTCATCTGTAACTCTACCTTTTCTTTCTTCTCACTACTAGAGTTCCAGATATAATTAAACCCAATAACATGTCCTTTGGAGTTGCTTTTTGAAATCCTTTTGTTCCAATTCTCCAATGGGAATATCCCCTGGGCAACTCCATTCTCACAGAATGAAGATTGGAGTGTTACCTGAACATCTCACGGATAACATGTTCCCAACCAAACATACCCCATGTCTCCTGTCTCAACCTGCTCTTTCATCAATTTCAGATTTGAAGAATGGCCTCACCACCTAAGCAAATGCTCAAGTAATAGATAGAGAGTCATCCTTGTCTTTTCCTCTCCTCCTATATGTAAGGAATTCTGTATATAAGGAATGACTAAGTCAAGGCAGCCACTGGAGAAGCGTGTTAAAATGCAAATCTGACCACATGACTCCCTCACTAAAATGTTTTAAATAGTTGATAATCTCCTACCATGTTTGGTAAGCTATAGGTTGTGACCCATTAGAAGGTCATGGTAT
The DNA here is from genome assembly GCF_001604975.1 of Cebus imitator. NCBI lineage: Eukaryota > Metazoa > Chordata > Mammalia > Primates > Cebidae > Cebus > Cebus imitator. Next base: position 384,009 of record NW_016107718.1, read on the forward strand.
TAATTTAGCAGCTTGTGACTAGGATTCTTTTTAAATGAAAGGGAATAGAATAGAAAATATCAGGGTACATTGATGAAGTAGGGGTAAAGGCTGTGTTGTAGAACTTTTGTTTAAGTTGTGTGAATGTCTACATACATATGTGTAAAGCTATACAATGTAAAACAGTTTTGTCTTACTGTGAATTATTTGTAAATGTGTTTGAAGGCCACTCACTTACTGAAGTAGTATTTTCACTTTAGAGAAGTCAGAGGTCACCCAGAAATTGATGGAGGTCATGAAGCTTCTTCTGAGAAAAGAATGTATACGTACCTATACATATGTATATTCTTCAAACATTCTTATGATAGTAAAAATCTGGGGAAAAAATTATTTTAAAGTACAGGTTTCTAAATCTCATCATAGCTCTCCAGGGAAATTTTATAGGTAAAAAGCACTGATTTACAAGGTGAAATCCTAACTCCTCAAGAAGGTAAGGCTGGGCAGTGGATCACCCCTGTAATCCTAGCATGGGGAGGCTGAGGCAGGAGGATTGCTTGAGTCCAGGAGGTGGACATCAGCCTGGGCAATATAGGGAGACCCTGTCTCTTCCAAAAGTTAAAAAATTAGCTGAGTGTGGTAATGTGTGCCTATAGTCCCAGCTACTCCATAGGCTGCAGTGAGCTATGATTGAGCCACTGTACTCCAATGTAAGTGACGGAGTAAGGGATGGTTAAATTTAATGGACTACAAAGTATCATAGAATTGGTAAAATATTATTTTCTAAGCTTAAATAAGTGAGTACTATTAAAGTGATACTGCCTGCAACATAAATAACTCAATTCCACAAGTTCAGTTTTTGGTGGGAAAACGAAAAAAGTAAAGCCATTAGTGACAAATTTATGTCAGGAAAATGAACGGGCCATTTTACCTTGTCTACACAGTGTCTACCTGTCTATCGTGGTGCCTGGTACACATTGTGTACTCACAAATGTTTGCTAAGTGAAGGCAGTAAGCTTAATTCATTGCTAAGAATACAATCTGTGGCAATTGTGGAAGCTTCAGATATTAGTTATGGCTCCAGCTGCTGCATTCAGAAGTGATGCAGTTTGGTTAAGGACAGAGCAGGGTGAGCACCCCTATTTGTGCTCATGATTTGGTGTACCTCACAGTGAAGCCTGTGTAAGGGTGTGGTCTGTGAGTACTTTGAGATAGCTTCCTTGAGCATTACAAACACACAATCAAAGTTACCCTCCCACCCTCTGCTATTCTAAGCTCTTCAAGGGCAAGGGCTGGGCTAGACTGGGTCTTCTGGTCAATTTACAATAGCTTCAAACTATGATTCAATTATTATGTGAGAAAATACGCAGTTTCCAGAGTTCCGAGGGGTAGCCCATCTGCTGGGTAAAATGAGATTTTAAAAAATGTGTGTGTGTGTGTGTGTGTGTGTCATGTTTATATATAAACATTAATTTTTTAAAATAGGTAATTTACTATTTTATTAACACCGTGGTAAATTAACATGTGGCTAAAGAGTTGTAATTCAGTAAAAATATTAAATGATATCTATGCATGTTAATCACTGTAATATTAAAAAAATTAAAACAGAACTACCTGGATAAAAGGATTTTAACATTCTTCTAGTATTACATTCAGCACCAAGAGTATAAAGGTAGCTGTTAGTTGGCAATCTTCAGAGCCGACTGACTAAATACAACCCTTGGCAAAACCAGAGGACTAGCCAAACCAAAACATGAAGGGAAAGAAGTCGGAGGGAAGGCATATCATCTAAGAAGGAATGGCAGTGCTGGCAATTTATTTTTACCTTTGCTGAGTATTTCAAGCTGATAGTTATCTTTGCTTCCCCACGAACCAAGTAGGGTAGGGAAGGACAGTATGCAGGAAGCATTTTCAAGGGGGTTGAAATTGCCTACTAATTTCAAACACTGTATAATTTAATTGTTCAAACTCAATCTTCTCCACAGCCCCCACAAGTAAAATAAATAATTAAGAAAATATCTCTGAAGGCTTTGCTAAGTTTGGGGATTAAAAAGAGAAAAATCCAACCCTCTGTCTAATGACTCTACTGAAAGAGTTTCATAGCACTACTGAAGCCTTTAAAGTTACCAGTTAAATGCCAATTTCATCTTTGGAAGGTCACTGTGCCTTTTTAGAAGGCATACATTTAGAACTTGTTTGGCTGGCTATTCTGTGTTCATTCTTGGCAAAGTGTGTGACTCAGTGTTTCACATGAGATATTGCATAGTACTTACAGAAAATACTTATTTTCAGTCCTCTTCTTAAATCCTTAAAAATAATTTCAAAAAATTAGGCCCAGTATGGTGCTTCAAGCCTGTAATCCCAGGTCTTTGGGAAGCGCAGTCAGGAGGATCGCTCGAAGGCCGGGAGTTTGAGACCAGCCTGGGCAACATAGTGAGACACTAGCCAGACATGGCCCTACATTTGTAATCCTAGCTACTTGGGAGGCTAAGGAGTGGGTATGACTTTAGCCCAGAAGTTCAAGGCTACAGTAAGCTATGATTGTGCCACTTCACTCCAGCCTGGAGAGCAATACCCTGTCTCAAAAAATAATTATTATTATATTATTTTTTAAAATTACATTATATGAAACTATTTTCTAAAGTCTCTGGTATTACTGAGCCTGAAAGTAAGCAACTAAATTAGAAAGAAATTTAGAGTAATATTCTCATAACAAATACTGAGTTATACTGAAGTCTAGAATCTCACATACTGCGACAAAGTTAACATTATTCTCACTGTCCTGGGGAAGTCAATCCCTGGACATGAGTCCCTGAGGCATGAAGCAAGTGCACTCTACAAGGCTACCACATGCCAGCAGATGTGGGCATTATTCACTCTTGAAAACCCTGCCATTTCAGATTTTATCTCAATTATAATATACCACACACTTACTTTTGGGTGTGCACATGCATACAGACAGGTCTTAAATAGGTCTTCTGGAATTTTACAAACCTATTTCCAAAATGTTACATTTTATATCTACTAAAACCCTCGTTTAAAAGGCTATTTCATACCAATGAGAAATACGCATATAAGCTGTGTTTCTGATCATCCCTGTTTCCATAAAAGTTCTGAGTGGAGGGTTCTGGATGAATCCTACATTATGAATTATTTTCTAAGTATTAGTCTGTAGGTATTTGTTAAGACTGTAAGTTCTCTGAGGGCAGAGCCCATGCCATGCCCATCCCTGCATCTTTTCACACAAAGCACATAACAAGTACTTGGCACCAGTAAAGGCTGAAAGAATGTTTGCACAGTGAATAAGAAACAAGCAAAACGATAAATTAACCTATTAGCACATTCATTGATTAAGCACCTGTTTATAGTTTATTGCTTAGAACAATTACGTTAGTTGATGACTATATCAGTAACAACTGCTATTACAGTATGGCAGGAAGAACTTCTCTCTAGCAGTGTGAAGACCAAGACTGTAGTTACAGCTCTGCCTCTATTAACTGTGTGTCTTTAGACAAGAAACTTTCAACAAGCATGCAAATACAGAGTTTAGTTTTAAAAATGTACTGAAACACACATCTGTGGAAAATTTTCACCTGTCACATTTTCAGTATCAAATCAGTAGATAGAACTGTCTTGATTTTTATAAAGCTTACTTTACAATAAAAATGTTGCTTTTGGAAATTGGGTGCATTATATCATTATACCCCTCTGAATGCTGTAACTTGAAGATCGCAATGCAGTAGCTCATGTAAATATACCAGCTACCATTCTGTTTAAATATGCTAGTCTAGAGAGATTTATAATCCTAGTAAACCTTTAGTTATGAGTATCTTAGGTATAGATTAGAACTGTGATAATTGATTGTATCAATTATCACTCTTCAGAATCAGCAAAGCAATTTTGGATGATTTATTTATCTCCTAATATTCATGAGTTTAGAAATGAGAATCAGTTGCTACCATAGATATTTCCTCATCTTTCTGAATCCAGAAAATGCCTTCAATGACCCTCTGAGTACCTTCTTCCATTAACGGAAAGGGGTAGAACGAATGGTGAAAGTCACAATTTCTATTTTTAATGCTATAAAAGCTGCTGCCCAACTGTGATAATAAAAATCCAGGTAATTAATGACTTTCAGAATTTCCACTCTTCAGCAGCATATTGCTATTCTTTAATATTTCAGTCTGCATTTATTTAGAAGAAAACTCCAACCTAGAGAACATGTTCAGGCATAAAAGCAAATATACTTAAAAGCTAACCAGCCAAGACCCAAATTCTGGCCTTCTATAGACATCACTGAGGGAAAAAAAATCTTATAATTAGTAACAAGGAACAGCATAACCATGCAGTGCTTAGCATGAGTCTCATCAGGGAAACAGAAAATGATTTTAACACTCTATGTTCAGTTTGAAAACGATATTTTAACAATGCTTAGTTATACCTCAAATATGCCTATATATGACAGTATCATGACAGTTAAGGTGCATTTCCAGTCACATTTGATGTAAAATGAGAAATAAAATTTCTCATTAAGGAAAAGTATTCTTTGCGAAAAATTTAAATTTAAATCTTTCAATTTAAGGCCCTAAACATATTCCTCATAGGAAAAAATCTGCAAGCATGCTTCTTCAGAGAGGTTTTAAAGCAATCGGCAAGACAACGTTAAATTTGGCCCTTGAGAAAAACAGAGGAGCAGTGTACAGAAGACCCTCACATTAATGGCCCTGCGTATTCCCTGTGGGCTGTGCCAACCCACTCTCTCCCCAGTAATGACTCTTTGTTTTTACAAAGTCCCAAAGGGCTAGGGAGAGCTCTGCAAAAAGAAGGGGGGAGGGGTGGATGGAATGCAGCTGCAGGCTCTAAAACAATGCTGAGTCCATATATTTTGTTCCCAGTTAGAATAATGAAAAGAGTGGGGGTTTGAGGAGACAGACTCAGAATAAGCAAGGTAGGGTCAAACATCTCATAGCTCTCCATCTATGGTACCTCCACGCCTTATCTACTCTACCAAATCTAATCGCCATTCACCTGGGTTAAAAGCTTATCTGTTAAAATTCAAACATCCATTAAGATTTAAACCTGTCAGTCATTTATATCTAAATTGCTTTCATCAGTGAACTACATCAAGGCAAGGGATACAGTAGGAAGAGAAAGTGGAGCAGACAAAGATAAACTGAGGGCATTTGGACACATGGGACAGGAAAGGTACAGGGGGACATAGGTAGGAAAATTTAGAAAAGGTGGCCCAAGGTTTCAAATATAAACTGCCCACTTTGCAGTGGGGCTTAGGTATCAGGGGCAACTAGTATTCTAGAGAAAACCATACTCCCTCCCAAACTGCTAACAGCTGCAAGGGTCAGAAAGAAGAGTTGGGAAGCTTGCACATACTGGTGCCCCATAATTTAGGGTTTCAGCATACTTTGATGCCTCCTTAGAAAACATCCTTTACTTGCATTTCCTAGTAGAAAGAATTAAGGGAAGCATCAGCCCTAGAACCCTACTGCTCCTAGTAAGAGAAACGCAGCTCAAACCTTATTCTCTTTCTCTAGCCCTCTTCTCCCAAGATAATCCTTTAGCGAAAATCCATGGAGCCCTCCAGGGCTGGTAGAATCAGGCCTGACCATGGCACATCTCTTCAGCTATTATTGATGCCACTAAAATTAGCAGGAAAACTGAAGAAGCCTTAAATAAACACCTGAACTAAGCCCTCAAATAGAAAATCAGCATGTGCTAATGACTACCTAAAAAGCTATACTACAAAATTCAGAAGAATACTTATTCCAATTAGGATCCCATTCATGAATACTTAGTCACTGAAGAGGAAAAACAGGACTTCATTGTAAAGCTGTCATGTAGAAGCAAAACTCTGACATCCACACAAACATCTCCTTCAAGTAAGCATTATGCAACACATTTAGAAGTACTCTAGGTCTGTGTTGAATGATGTAATTAATCTGACTCTTGAACTGTTTTCAAGTTATAAAGTTTAGAAAAACTATTTGCATGGACACTTTTAACTTTTACATTTTGTGACATAACAAAAATTCACAAGTATGCAGATTCACAATAATCAAGAACATAATCTTCCTCCCTCAGCTAATGTTTTCTCTATAGCTCTAAAAATCCACTTACTGGTATTACTAATTTCCATACTATATCTAATATATAGGGGCAAATACAGAAGTACATATTAATTTAAATGAGGAAGCAAAAAGAACAATTGACTTTTATTACTATTAAATATTAATAGTGATAATTTTAAAGTACTGATTCTACTCCTATAAACTTTATCATCTATCATAAAGACAAAATTCATAGGTCCATTTTATTAGGCATTATCATTTATTACGCTTTTAAATGCAGTAATAAAATAGACATGGAAAACTTTGTTTATTCTGTATATATGAAGAACTCAATTTCTACTTACATATTTCATTTCCTAGTACATACAACTTAAAAAAGTATACACACAGCAAAATATTAATAGTAAAAGCAATCACAATCATAACTTATCTGAAATAAATAATCCCTTATGGATGTTAAACTGTGATAAAACATACTCACATACTACCTTGATGTATGTTATACTTTAATAAAAAGATTCACACATGCAATTATCCATGATATGGATAAAAAACACTTTCAATATCAATAACCATATAGGAATTTTTAAAAAGTAAATTAATAAAGGAAGATAATTCAAGCATCTTAAAGATGTCAGAAATTTTCATTTAGTTACAAAGTTCACAGAATGAGTGATTGACTATATTAAAAGGGTCAAGTGAAAACGGATTTTAAAAGCTGAATAGCATGCAAGAACACTAGATTTGTTTGTTAAATCAGTAAGAGTACTCACCCCGTGGAGTCCTTGGAACTGAATTGAAGGTCGAAAAGGAATTAAATTCTATTAAAAGAAACAAAACAAACAAACAGGTAAACCTTGGTTACTGTAACATAGAACTAAATGTTTAAACTTTACATCTACATTATTTGGGACAGAAACAGTGGCTCATGTCTCTAATCCCAGCACTTTGGGAGGCTGCGGCAGGAGGATCACTGGAGGCCAGGAGTTCAAGACCAGCCTGGGCAACACAGTGAGACCCCCGATCTCTATTTAAAAAAAAAATAAATAAAGAGGGAAAGAAGAGGAAAAAAAATATGTATTTGGTCAGTGTCATACTGTGTGAAAATCCCTTTTCATTATATACCTTCTTTTGCATGTTATTATATTAAGATGCAGATGAACAATATCACACTATTTACATTTCTCTGAACCACACAACCAAAAGATATTTTTTGGCAGAGCAGCTAATCATGTTTTTGAAACTGAGTGACATGATTTGGAAAAAAATGATTAGTATGCCAATTCAATTTTACCTTTAAAAACTGTATTGTTGCATAGTTTCCTGGCGTATTTTTAATAAGGGTGGGAAGAGGGAAGAGATAATTGGAGGAACTTTGTGATACTATAACAGGATCCTAGAAACATAAAATTAAATATTTGAGAATAGATCAGTTTTCCATTTTCTCACATTTTATCAGAGATTCGTTTTTAATTGAGAGCCAAATAAGTTACCAGTTCTCTCATATGATTCTCACTAGGAGAATGTAATTTCTAGATCAGTATTTTTTTATTATGAGCTTTGTCTTCTTGATAACTTCAATATTTTATCACAGAGTTGTGCACTTGGAAGAAAAGCTGTTAGTGTAAATGTCAGCCATAGTCTTTTGCATGATTTCCTGTATTTAAAGTCAACAGCGTATTTTTCTATGGGAAAGCTTTTCCAAATTGCCAACAGAAACCCATGAAGAAATCAGATTTGAGTAATGTTTCATGGCAGTACATCAGCCTGTAAACCATTTACACCTTCATATTCAAATCCGATGTACAAAAACAGTGGTTTCTGGTCTCATCTCTACCCCAGATAAAAATAGAGGCACTAATATGTTCCTTACCTCAGCTATAGTATATCACCTACTACTTCCAAATACTTCCCAAAACTTCTCTGCAGACTTAAAAGTTTACTAATAGGGATTATAATAAATGAAAGAGAAAGAGAACTAAAGATAAGTACTTCTTTAAAAGACAGACCACCTAAATGTAAAATCAAGTGTAACATTATCCATCTTATTATTTATAAAAATGAATAAACAAATATCTTCTTGGAGAAAACATTACAATGGATGCTGTTATCACTGTTCTACTACCATATAAAACATCATTTAACTTTAGAGTTATCAGAAGAATCTAAGTACTACTGGCTAACAAATTCATTTACTGGTGTGGGAGAAGTGAGCTTTTTAAAAAGGAAAAATAAAAAGGTAGTGTTTGAATTTTAAAAACCTAATTTTTTTAGTAGATTTTAATTATAATTCACCGCCTTTTATGAAAATATAAATAGAGATTAACGTTCTTAAGGTGAAAAACCCACCCCCAAACTACTTTCCACAGCTAAACTCAGTCTTTCTGAAGTAATAATGAAAGCATGCCCACAGGAGTCTGGGGAGCCCCTTTTCATGTGGAAGAGTAAGGTGGCCCTACAACTGAGATTATACAGATTCAGCTTCCAGCTTTCACAGTACTTTCATCAGCCCTGCTTTCTGAATGTCCCTCCAAATCAGAAGCACTGAACATAGCCTCTGAGGCTCATTACACTTCCCTCCTTGAATCCTGGCAACTCAGAGGTTGTCTTCAGCTCAACATTGAAATTTGAAATGCTCTATTAAGTTCATTGATTCTTTTTGGTCAGATAAATGCAAACTTCTCAGTTTTCAAATTGCTGATATCCTCAGTGGATATTACCTCGTTCTTGCACTTAGAGACACCAGTCCTCCTAGCTCTCTGATCACACCTTTCATTTCAAAAGGCTAGTGCCTTTCCTCTTTCTAGATCCACTTCATCCTGGAGGCTCACTGTACCTGTTGGGTGATAACTCTGAATCTCTTCTCCATTCCTCAGCTGGCACCTCTCCATAGCCTGCTACTTACTACTGCCAACAGGACATTTTGCATTAGAAACTCACAATGGCAGCAAATCTCAATGACACTAATTCCCCTATCCCCAGCCTTCCCAAATAAACTGTCACCTTTTTCCTACTATTCTGGCAATGGCACTTCTATCCTCTTGGTCCTCCGGGCTTACCGCCTTAAAATTAATTTATAGTCTCTTCTCTCCCTGACTTCATATTCTATTAGTCATTTACACACTACATGTCACAAGAATCACAGGATTCTAAATCCAGACGAGGCCTTAGAGATAATACAGTTGGTGCCTATCCCCCACAGGACTAGAACTCAAAACTCAATCTCCCTGTTTTGCCATGCTGCTTTTCTTCTACTACTTTGTGTTTCACACATATCTGCTATGGGGTATTCAAGAGTGTGGGAGCCTAATCCCTCATGCCAGAGAGTTCATCTTTTAGCTGGAGGAAATTTGAGAATGATTAAGTCCTAGGCTAAGTAGCACTAGGATATGCAGTAAGAATTCTCAAAAAGGAGAGTATGAGTTAGAATAAATAAGTGTTTATGGAAAAGGTGGCTCTTAAATAGCAGTTTAGTAAAGGTAAGTTCCAAGAAGAGAAAATACCCTGAGGAAAAAAGCTAGGAGATAGGAATGGACACTGTATAATGAAGGGGCAGGCTTCTTTCCCACTTGAAATACAATAGCAAGGATAGAACTGACCTGCAAATTCTTGCCTAATTTTTATCCTCAAAATGTGTCTTCATTTTTAGTTTCTATTTGCTACAGAATAAATAGAGCAATAATTTAAATTTCAGACCTCAGCATGACTGTTCAAAAAGTTTATCACTCTGAAATAATCCTGCCCTAATCCCCTCTGTACCCCCTCCCTGGTGGGTTTTACTGTTGCCTTTAACTTGAAAAAACAATTGGAGGCTCTCTCAATTTTTTGAGTAAGAAAGTGAGTTGCTCAAAGAAGTGTTTTAGGGGAAGGCAGCTCTTTCAGTCATGAATAATACAGATGGAGAGAGATGGATCAGGGCAGGGCAGGGCTGGAGAAATGAGCTACTGCACAGCTCTAGGGGGATGCTTTAGAAATATCCTGGAAATGGTAATAAAGATCTAAATTAATATGACTGCATCTGCAACTAACAGGGGATGGTGGACACAGCAGACATTCCCAAGGAAAAATGATAAAATCTGTTGAAAGCGTGATCAAACACAAAAGAAAAATGATGCCAAGGTGACTCAGGGCTCCCAGTCACCAGCTCTGGCCACTCTGCCCCAAACTCCATCAAATTAAGTTCTTAGTCTCTGTTTGGAAAGCAAGACCCTTATCACCTCACAACTAGATAATGGCTTTCCCCCTTCCTTGAAGTCCTTCCAAATTGTTTAATTAGCTAGCAGAACTTCTCTCACATACCACTCTTGGCCCACAGTAGTTCTTACCACTGTCTGTCAAAACAAGTCAGCTACTAAATAGAAAACACATCCACTATCAACCAAGATCAACCAGAATCAACCAAGTTATCTTCCACTTCTTCCCAACAATAGCTCAGCTTTGTTAACATTTGTTTGTTTTGCAAAGACTTTGCTAACTCCTTCCTGTTCTTCCAACCTGGCATAAATTCCCAAACTCTACTTTGCCAATCCATACTTATTGCTTACTCAACATTCAAGCTCAAAATTAGTTTGCTCAGTGAGACCTTCCTTTGGATAAACCAGGAGTCAAAGACTCAATGTTTCAATGTCTTTGAAACCCAAAGGTCTTTGGAACAGATAGATGTAAGGCAACAAGGAGTGGTGAGTACCTGGAGAATGAATGAATGCCCAAAGGAAAAAATCCAAATTTAAAAATGTTAAACCTGTTTCTAGCCAAACAAAACTCTGGTGCTACCATTTTGCTAACTTGGAACTATGTAACTATGAGTTAAATCTCATTAGCTGTTTGTCCAAATGCCAGCATCTAACTGTTCCACTACATTGGGCATATTTTTTCAAAGGTTGTCTTACTTCTGACTGTTATGATACAGGAGCCTTAGGCATATGTAACTTGCAAGTATTTATGTTGTGCTTAGCAAAATTAAAAAAAAGATTGTAAAATCGTTTTCTATATGTTTTCTTTATATATGAAGTATACCACCATAAATATTGTACACTTATGCATATTACTGTTCGGGGTTGTACAGACAAGACGGTATGTACTATTCTTTACGTCAATTTAGAAACTTGCAAGAGTAATTTTGACTATATGCAATTTTCTTACTTCATGCCCTGAATTAAGAACTTGACTTCTTGACATCCTTATAGTTCTATCTATACTGCTTGACCCCTCAACAAGAATAATTTTTATTTACATAGTTTTCTAATGTATGGCACAGAGCATTTTTATATCTATTGTCTCAAGTGAGCCTCCTAAAAGCAGCCCTGGGTGGTAGGAAAGAACATTATCTTCCATTTCAGAGACAGAGGTAGAGTACATTGCTCGAGATCACAGACCTGGATTAGCAGATTTGGGCCTTAAATTCAGTTTTCTGAATTCCAAATACAGTGCTCTTTCTCTTGCCTCTGAAATGGGTTACCCCCTAGTGCTGAACATTTAAAAGACCTTAAATGTTCACTCAGTTCTTCTGGCATTTTGTTTCCAAGGAAAATGAATTTCATAAAGTAATTACAATTTCTAATAAATTAAAATTTACAAAAACAAAATTGTAATTTAGTTCAGTTTCTCATGAACTAAAAACTTAAAAAATTAGTTTTTTTTCTTTTAAGAACCTAGTGAAAGTACATAAATATTTGTTATTTTATTTAATAAATAATAAAAACCTTCATTATGGAATAGTTGTATGCACCTATCCAAACAGGGCAAATTCCAAATACAGTACTCTTTCTTCCTCTTGCCTTGGAAATGGGTTACCCCCTAGTGCTAAACATTTAAAAGACCTTAAATGTCCACTCCGTTCTTTTGGCATTTTGTTTCCAACAAAAATGAATTTCATAAAGTAATTATAATTTCCAAAAAACTATAATTTCCAAAAAAACTAAATTATAATTTAGTTCAGCTTCTGATGAACTAAAAATTTAAAAAATTAGATTTTTTTTCCTTTAAGGACCATGTATAGTGAAAGAACATACATAAATATTTGTTACCATTTTATTTAATAAATAATAAAACCCTTGTTTATGGAATAGTTGTATGCAGTTATCCAAACAGGGCAAACTAAGCTCATTGTTACTGAAAAATTCATTTAATATATCTAGCCATCTAGAAAAATACTTAAAAGAACCTCAAATGCTTTACTGATTTTAATCCCAATTTTAGAAAAGAACATGTTAACTATGCTATAGCTCTTGAATGTTTTTAAAAATGCCACAGTAAGAAACAGAACTCTGTATCACTTATTATGCATTTGATGATCACTCACTGTGTTAATAAGATAGCCATCAGGAAAAAGTTTAGAAGTCAATACCAGTATAAGCAAATGTCTAAAGCATGTTAGATTTTTTACCCAAAAATTTTTTAGCCTAAGTTTAATTGTACAAACATGACCTCAACTCA
>NW_016107718.1:396952-403278 GCF_001604975.1 Cebus imitator
AAAAAAAAAAAAAAAAAAAAAAAAAAAAAAAAAAAAAAGAGAGTGATCTGGTATGTATTTCCAACCCAGAACACAAAGGCAGATTGTAATTAGCTAGGGAAACTCCTTTAACAACCTGATAAAAGTGATGGTTTGCAGTCAAAAGATTCTGTCAAATTTTAGTACGTTCACTGCTCGTAGAGCTCCTTGAATTTAAGCTCTATACCTCTTATGAAATGTTGGGCATTCCTAAGCACAGAACAGAAGTACAGGCAATGCTAAAATGCTCTTAAGTTTGGTTATACTCGACATCTGCATTTACAAGCCAATGCTACTGCAACAAGAATTGCTCTATGACTAAAGAGATCTATGTACACCTATTTCCAGGGACTATTCCTCACAATATTTCAGAACTATAAAAGTAATAGATAATTTACTGAGTCATTTTCCTAAGAAATGTTAATTTTCCTAAGGAATATTAATCTGACATGATTCCTTTGGGGTGGGAGAAGAGCACAGCTCATGTTTTTTTGAAGTTGAATAAAAAAGTTACTTATCCTGTAAAGGTAGTTTATAACCATCTCTTGATTATTTACATATTGCTTATCCATGTAATTTAAATATGTGGTTACCTTTCCCTTATCAAACACTGTCAGTTTTATGAATATACAAACATAAAGTAGCATTCTGGGCCTAGAAAATAACAATATTTCTAAAAAGCATTATAGAGATCTTTCCAACTTTATACTCTAAGGTTAGAGATGTTTTTGAAATACCTTTAGCTTCCCTTTTGAATTCATCATGGAACTCTGAGTTAATTCAAAGTTAACTCTTGAATTATTCCTTTCTTAATATAAGAATTCTTAAATGATTTGAAATCAACCAGCAAATATTTACTAAATACTTTGTATCTACCTTTGTATCTAAGCTGCATTAAGCCACGATAAAGACACCGCAAAAAAAAAAAAAAAAAAAATTCCAATGTCAAATATAATTTTGGAACTATGCCCAAAACAAAAAAACTTTATATAAATGGTTATAGTTCAAGTGACTACTTAACATGGATTGTTTAAAGAAACAATTATAGCTAACCAGTTATTATTTGAGTATTTAAAATGTGTCAGGCACTATCCATTTTTACTACTGCCTCTGGGAATTCTCAGAAGCACCCTTGTGGGGTAGATACTATTATTCTCATTTCTCAGGTAAGTCCTGTGAATTACCAAAGACTACACAGCTAATAAGTGACCTGGGACTCAGAACTGTGCTTTTATTCAGCATTTTATACAGTTAGTCTTTCCTGCCCCTCTCCAACAATAGTAATATGAAATTTAAAACTGAAGCTAGAGAATTAAGAATCACTTCTTTGGTTTTGCACTATGGCAGAAGGAAAATACTAGACAATTTGAGAACTTGTTTTTACTTGCACTGGTAAAAAGTAAATAAGTAGATACACTTTTCCCTGGGATGCAACTTGGATAAAATAGATCATCTTTCTTTCCCCCTATTTAAGAACTGGTAGTAATGATTCTTTTGTTCATCACTTTTTTCTTTGTTCTTTAGGACATCATATGATGGAGAACCCAAAGAAGACTATCTAATAATTACATTTTAACCACTGTAATAAAATATCTAGGCAAGGAGAGAAGAGGAAGAAAGAAAATAGGAGCTAAAAGCAGAAAACAGCACAGGAAATCAGACAGTTGATCCTGAAGAACTCAAATATACTCAGCTCTTGTTAAAAGTCAATAATATGCTTAGAATAATACATGATATGAAATTGAGAGATAATCCAAAACTACTTTAATAAATGGTATCTCCTTCTTTGCCTCAAACCTTTTATTAGATGCCAAAAAGAAAGTCATTAAGCTTCACAAAACCAATCTAGTGCTTTGCCCTGTGAGTCAATCTAATCTTAGATGCAGAAGAAATTCCTTTTCTGTAGATCTGGAAGAACCAGATTAAAGAATATATGAAGTAAAGAATAATTTCTTTCTAGCTACTACAGCATGGAAAGAGTGAAATATAAAAGATTACTAAAACCCAAATCTATTTAACACAACCCTTGTTTTGAAAGATAGCTTCTCGAAAACAGTGGCTATCTGACACATGCCAAATTATATACATATATAGTTGTCCTAAATGTTAGAATTTCAAACAGCTCTTAAAGGAACATGAATGGCAAAAATCTAAACCAAACAACTAACCAAAAAGTTAGTTACTGTGAACCAGCCTTTAAATTAACAACACTTGAAGCATAGTACCCCACCATTTTTTCCCCAGATTTATTGTGGGCCTTGTAATTTTATAATCAGCTTTCATGTCAAATCTGACTGTAAATGCAAGTAAAGATTTGTTTCCTGAGATCATGATCTCTAAAGCAGAAGTATAAGAAACGGTAAAATAAACTTGGGTTAGAAGATGGAGATTCTTTTTTTTAAACCTGGAAATTCATAAAATGTAGCATCTAAAACACTTTTAACAAAGGGAGCCATTAGGGAGCTTGAAACTGGGAAACTACTTGATCATACTTAATGTTTTAAAAAGATCACTCTAGCTGCTGTGGATTATAGGAGAAGAGTAGAAACTTGGAGGCCAACTCGAAGTCCATGGCAGTGATCCTGAGGAGAGATGATGGTGTAACTGGGACTGGAATAGCAGTAATGGCTGGGGTTAGATTCAGGATATTTTGAAGGTTGACAGTACTTCCTGACAGATCAAATATGTCAAGAAAATGAAGACAAATCAACAGTTGCTAGTCAATTTCTAGGCAATTGGTAGAGAGTTCTGCCACTTACTGAGATAGGGAACACTTAGGTAGATATAGATTGAGAAGTAAAATCATCTTTAAAAACTGTGAAGATATGGAAGCAACCTAAATGACCATCAACAGTAGACTGGATTAAGAAAAGGTGGTATATATATACCATGGAATACAACACAGCAATGAAAAAGGGTGAGATCATGTCTTTTGCAGCAACACAGACAGAGCTGGAGGCAATTATCCTAAGCAAACTAACACAGGAACAAAAAACCAAATACTGTATGTTTGCATTTATAAATGGGAGCTAAACATGGAATATGCATGGACACAAAGAGGATAACAACAGACGCTAGGGCCTACTTTGAGGGTGGAAGGAGGGTGAGGATCAAAAAACTACCTATTGGGTACTATGCTTAGTGCCTGGTGATGGAAATAATCTGTACACCAAACCCCCATGACGCACAATTTACCTACATAACAAACCTGTACATGTACCCCAAACCAAAAATAAAAGTTAAAAAAAATCTTACTTGATCCATCATGGATTCTCCTATCAACAAAGGAGATGATCTTTTATAATAACGAAATCAGGCAACAGTTTTAAAATTTCCTTTATGTCTACACTTATTGAAATAGTTGATTATCAGAGGATAGTTTTCTCCTTGCAATGATTAGCCATACCCTTAAGCAAAACTCCTAAAAGAGTATAAATCACAGTTTGGATATGTAAGGTTTGAGATGTCTATTAAACTTTGATGAGGAAACGTATTGGAAATAAGTGCCCGGAGCTGGAGAAAATGATAAATCTGGAGATAAATATTTGGGAGTCATTAACATATAGATGACATTTAAATTCAAAGGACTAAATGAGCTCACCTAGGGTGACTGAATAGATAAGAGAGCACCAACATTCAGAGGCCAGTCAAACAAGAAAGTAAGCAAAGGAGAATGAGAAAGAAAGAATGGGCAGGGAGGAAAATCAAGAAAATGTTTCTAATAGGAAGAATTGGTCAAGAGAACGGAATACCTCTGAGGTCTGGTAAGAGGGAAACGAAGAGATGACCACTGGACTTCAACAGGGACCTTG
This sequence comes from Cebus imitator, assembly GCF_001604975.1. Lineage (NCBI taxonomy): Eukaryota > Metazoa > Chordata > Mammalia > Primates > Cebidae > Cebus > Cebus imitator. Next base: position 400,783 of record NW_016107718.1, read on the forward strand.
TCAGGTATAACCTCAGGGGTGTGGTGAAAACAATGCAAGAAGATGGCAGGTAAAGAAGACATCTCTTTGAACACAAACTTTATAACATTTATTTTTTCACATTTGCCTGCTTCCACTAAAATGACAAGCACTTTCTTGGCAGTGACCATTCATGACTTATTCAGCTTTATATCTCCAATGCCTAGTTATATCCCTGGCAAATGTCAGAAGATAAATACATGTTTGCTGAATGAACAGATGAATATTTTGTAGTTTAACTCCTCTACCTCTTAACTTTTTATTAAAGAAAAAAACATCTTAAGATTCTCCACTGAGTTTTTATTACATGGACACCTTTTCTGGTCCTTGAGGCATCGTGGTTTCTAATAATGGAGTGAAAAGCAATAATAGCAAATGTTATCTTAAAATATGCTAATACTTAATTTTCTAGCTAAGCGTATTTAAGTCTTAAAGTATCTCTGCGAATCTTGTAAGAAAGTTCAGGCCTGGTTGCACCCTTAAATAAGCTCACTGTTCAGTGAAAAAGTCTTCCAGACAAGGTAATCTCCCTGGATCAACAACCAAGCATTGTAGTCCATTACAATGTGTATGTATACCAAAAGTTTTATGCACTCATGATTCTTTTGTTTTGTTTTTCATAAGGAACTGCCAAACAAAAAAGAAACAAAGAAATCAAAACACCAAAACGGAAATAGAGGTAATGTGAGATAAGTGAAAGTACTCCTTCAAGGCCTTTAGGAATTACGCTATTTCAAAATAAAACTTGAAATGTAAATCCAGACACATTATATAGAGTTACTTACGTTTCATTAATCAATAGGGACAGAAACCACAAATGGTCTGATTTTCATGTTACAATATAATTAGATTTCATATTATCAGTGCACTATGATGGCCATAATTTATAGAGGTTATTCAATAAAGAAAGTCTATAAAAATACAAAGCCCGTGCATGATGGCTCACACCTGTAATCCCACCACTTGGAAAAGCCAAGGCAGCCGGATCATCTGAGGTCGGAAGTTCGAGACCACCTTGACCAACATGGAGAAACACCATCTCTACTAAAACTACAGAATTAGCCGGGCATGGTGGTGCATTACTGTAATCTCAGCTACTCAGGAGGCTGAGGCAGGAGAATCACTTGAATCTGGGAGGCGGGGGTTGCATTGAGCCAAGATTACGCCAGTGTACTCCAGCCTGGGCAACAAGAACGCAACTCTTTCTCAAAAAACAAACAAACAAACAAACAAAATTTAAAATGCCCTGCTCAAAACCAATTTTTTTCCCAAAGAATTTCAACTTTCCCCAAAACATCAACAATCTCTAAAATTTCCATCCAAATAAAACAGTTTATAAAAGACATGTTAAGTAATACAGCAGTGTTTTACGTATCTGTCTGCCTCAAACTCCTGAATATACTTCTCAAATATAAAACATTTAATCAAACCCAAGTCTCCTCATTACCAATTAAAAAACTGAGCGAATGAATGTTCACCAGAATGGTACTCACATCTTTATCTGCCCCACCCCCACCCAACTCTCCCAATTGCTTCCAACTTCCCTTTTTCTACTAGGAGTACCCATCCTAGTGCCAATGGCTAGAAATCTCAATTCAATCCTGCTTCTTTAAAATCTCTTCTTAAATTCTATAGATTCTGTTGATCTCCTACCAACATTGTAGGGTAGACTCCAGTTATCTCTGGCCGGGACCAGAAACTTCTTCCTAACTTGTCTATCTCCTTCCAGATTCACATTATAGTCATCCTGCACAACAAGGCCATAACAATCCTAAAACACAGATCAAATTACCTTAAGTTTCTACTCAGTGTTCACAGAATAAAATGCAAACTTCTTAGTAAGGTAATAAATCTGCTCTGACCTAGTTTTTCTCTCTTAAACTCAACTATATTTTTCTCCGGCCCTCCATGTTAAGCAGAACAGGGTCTTTATGGCAATTCTTGGAGCTTAACCTAGCTACCATGGTTCTTTCCTTACCTATGCCATTGTTTCTGCTGCAGATGTGGTCCCCATCCAGTTTCTGTCTGCTAAAATCTTGCACAAATCCTTTATGACCCAAGGATTTTACATCAATAACATATAGGATCCCCATGATGAAAAGAAACTCATGCCATTTGTTTAACAATCTAGTTACTATGAAGCCAGTAGCCAAACACTGTTACTGTAGAGGTCAATTTAAGGTAATAATTTTATTTATGAATATTCCGGGAGCTTATAGCTTCATTAATAAAATTCCCTTTTCTTATATCGTGAATTTAACCATGGAAATGCTAGCTTTGGTCTTTGCTGGCAAAGTATTAGCGGAAACTCTTAAACCAGTTCTTCCTTAAGATTTAACATGGCTCTCAAGAGTCATAATGCCACCATCAAAAAAAAAAAAAAACTTTGGGAGGCCGAGGCGGGTGGATCACGAGGTCAAGAGATCGAGACCATCCTGGTCAACATGGTGAAACTCCGTCTCTACTAAAAATACAAAA
>NW_016107718.1:403382-491740 GCF_001604975.1 Cebus imitator
AACAAGAGCGAAACTCCGTCTCAAAAAAAAAAAAAAAAAAAAAAGGAAGAAGGAAGGAGATAAAAAAATAAAAGACAGAAATAGCGACGCGCTGGTAACCTGACCCAAGTTATGCCATGTTTTTCAGCTTTAATTTGCTCTAAAGACATGGCCATTTTTATTACATTCTACGCCAGAACTGCTGGAGATTTGTGAATAAGTCCTAGGAAATTCTGTATGGAGCTGAGGTATGCAGGACAGTCAGATGCTGGGTTATATACATGTTGTTTTCTTCATTGTAAAACTTAGCTCCACTTAAATGCAAGAATGGCTATAATACCAAATTTTATGGACATTTTCTCAAACAATCCAAAATACATTTGGCCCAATCCAGCAAATAATGGGCTGGATCTACAGCCAGGCTTCTGAGCTTCTCTGTTGCAGAGAAAAAGGACATCATAAATTGTTAAAGGTGACCTAGCCTTGGTTCAGCTGAAATTCTCGTTTTCCTCTCTCCATTGGCTTTATCACCAATTACCTAATAAGCCTTATGAGCACAGCTTCTGTAATTTTTCACAAGTGCAAATGGAGAAAATGGAAAGGCTGAATCTGGTGATTGTCCTTGGTAAGCTTTCCTGTAAGTCATTCCAAGAATTCTACGCCCCTTTCCTTTTAAATTCTTTTCTTGAACATGTTCCAATCCTTCACATATGTTCTTTCTTTCTCTTCCCAATTCTGGTGCCAAGCTTCCCTGTCTATCTTTTTAGGCAATCTGGCTACTACTTCTCTCAGGGAGGAACACCTTCTTTACATTGAGCAACTGGGCATTTGAATAAACTTTTCAAACACTGAAGGATGGGTAAAAAACTTGACTTGACTTGATAAAAAGCATTTTAAAATCAAGCACAGACTGAAGATGGGTCTAAGTTAAAAGTCAGTGGGACTAATTTATTTAAATTAAGCTTGGCTACATTTTAAAAGTGAAACAAATAGAATCTGCTAAAGCAAACCTCACTATTTTACTTAATAAACGTGCCCAACAGTGGTGACTGTGCTGTGCTGGCAGGTCTGGATGCTCAAGTGGTAGCTTAAGAACAGTCTTCTGTATTTATAAGGCAGAACATTGAAAATACACACAAAATGTGGGCAGGCAGAAAAATAAAGAGATAAGAAAAAAGCAGAGTATGAATCTTTTCTGTGTCTTAAACTACAATGAATCAAATGCTAAAAAGTTTACCTGGTAGAAAAAAAGGATAAGGTGAGGAAGTCACTTACCCTCTGACCTGTGGACTCACTGATTTATCAAAAGGTCAAGTAACACATTAAAGGGAGCCACTATGAAGGACAATAATTTTGGAGGCTTAAACTTATGCTTTGTTTATAAATAATGGCATCTAAAATTATGAACAATTAAATGTACAAATTTTAAAAACATTATCACTTTCCTAGAAGACACTAATGAAGGGAGAAAAATGGAAAGCCAATGGAGTTAACAAGAGAATGTGTTAGTGGAATCCTACTTAAAGGCATCTGCTTTCTGATCTTCAGGGATAGAGAAGGAGCAGCCCCTGCTCCCAGACACGACTATGCAAGAGTTCTTATGTAATAGTTCAGTAAACATGGTAAAATTATTTGAGCCACCACCTTTGAAACTTTGAGTAAACATTTTAAAAAAACTAAATTGACAGACTCAGGAACAACAAAATCTGAAAATAATGCTTTGATAAAGTTTTTTTTATAAAAGTAAATTACTCAAACATCAAAATAAAGCCAGCTGCCTTACTGAGGAACTTAGCTGAAATGTATTTTTAAATGTTGGATTTTATTTTTAAATATAGCTTTACATTTGGGAGAAATATGTAATTACAGTAATATAGGCTCATTTAAAACATGTAGAACTTATGTAGACCACACAATCACAGATAACAATTTGAAATGACTATAAAGTTGTAATTTGTAATTTTATTTAACAACTTTTCTCCTCAATCAAAATAATCTACATTTTAGAAGATTAATATTGTAGATATCTGTATTATCATGTCTAAATTTTTCTGCCAATCATGAAAATAACTTTCCAGTTAATGTGATATATAATCAACTTGAAACCATTTCTGTATTCAAAGTGAGTGGAAAAACAACTTTTAAAAGATATTTACTCCAACTATAACTCCCATTGCTGGACTCACAATGCCCCTCTGCCTGTTTAGAAAGGCTCCCAAGATCACTTCTCTACAAATAGGAAACCTGAAAGTCAATTAGGATTATGTGTCTTTTGAAACAGTGAGCAATTGTAATTTGAAAAAAAAAAACAAGATTTCAGAATTTTCAAAGATTCTCTTTCCAAGAACCTAAGAACTCTGTAAATCTGCTTAATTATGTCTAAAGAACTTCTCTATTCTGCCTAAATCATAGATTCCTAAAATTTCTAAATTCACTTCTCTGAAACCTTATGTCAAAGTGGGTTAATTTAGAAGAGCAACTCCAATAGACAAAATAATTTGGACAAAAAAAGAATTCTCTGATGATTAATTTAGCAAATTAACCTGTTGAAATTTGTGGCTCTTAGTCATTAGAAGAGAAGGAATAACAGTCATCACTTTACATAGGCCAGAGCTGCTTATCAAGTACCCTCCTATATGAGCACAGGAATGGTGGAAGGCAGTTTTATATGAGATATTAAAACCAATTTTCCCCCCAGAGAGAACAGGTTTGACCACCAGAAACTTCTTCCAAATTAGCCAATCAATGTGAATAAATTCCCATGTGAAGCAGCTTCAATTTAAAGCCATGTGAATTTAGTGCCCTGTTTCAATTTTTTTAAATTGAAGTAATTAAAATTACTTCAATTTAGTGCTCTGTTTCTAATAATGATGGAAAGGATTTATAATAATGGTGAAAAAGGCCAAGTTAATATCCTTCCACTGGAGGATAAAAGCTCAGCCAGGATAAAAGGTAGCAACTGTTACTGTGCCCACAGGGGTGCACTGGTCTGGCTGAGCCAGGAGGAGGGGCACTGAGGACACTTATGTGGGTGGAGCCTGCAGTAAGTACCACTGATACAATTAGCCACCAGAAATATCTATCTCATTTTTTTGGTGTCTTCCCAGTTTTCATCCAACTGAGGTTGACAGTTTTACTCCAAATCCTGCTTGCTTTTCCACACCCCTTAAAAAGTGTTTCCATGGCTGAGCTGACAGTGAGGCCTGAGGATGGGAGCTGGTTAAGGATAGTCAGCTTATGTACCATTCCTCCCATGCCACTGCTTCTACCACCAGTTTTGCAGAAGAAAAGGAATCCTAAGGCTAATACAATCTACCTGGCTCCATGCTTTAAGGTAGAGAGAGCTGGAAAAAGTCTTCCCCATTTCCCTTTACTGCCCCTGTAGGGAACAATCAGACCCATAAATGTGCATGCACAGAAATGGAAAAAGACAGAGCAAGCAAAGCCATTGACGACTTTGGTACCTCTTAATTTTTTTTTTTTTTTTTTAATTAAGAACTAAGTTAAAGGTGGGTTGGAAGAGAAAGAATTTTTGATCTTCTGTCCCCTGGAAGCTACTGGCATATAAATGCCCGGGCTTTTAGAGCACTGTAAACTTAATCTCAAATATAAAAACACTAGCATATAGGAAGCAGAAAAAGTCTTACAGCAGTAGGAAAACAAAGCACTCCCTTCTGGGGCCCCTAGTGGTCATGCAGATAAGTGGGCACTGGGGGCATCTTTGTCACTGAACTTTCCCTTCCCCAAGTGGACCTCCTCAGTTTCCCCACAAGTGTACACTGTCAATCTTGCTGTAATCAACTGTACGGTTTGCCTGTTGTTTTCCCAAGGTAGCTGACTGACCTACTGCCCTCAGAGATGCCTCTTCCCACCCACTGTGTGTCAGTCTTTCTCTGCTCCTCAGGTCTGCTCCTGAATAGGGGCTAGCTGCCTCCTGCTGACTTCTTTCTCTCTGAGCCTCTGGGTTTTCTCTTTACATCTCCTTACCTACCTTCTTCCCACTGCCATTCCTTCCCACGCCCTTCCCTTGGAGCAGGCAAGCTTATCTTTCCATCTTGCAAGGGCGAGTTTCTCTCCACTGTCTGCTTCTGTCCCTCTGCCTGTGTATCTGGCTTCCCCCGTAGGGGCCTCCCACTCCGTCCTGATGCTGGTCTCTTTGCTGCAGGTGCACCTATCTGGGAGTAGCTATTGGCACATGCAGTTTTGTATTTCTCTTACCTCTCCCAGCCATTCTTGACATTTTCTCCCCAGATTTCACTGCATGTAGGAAGGTATCTTTCTCCCTGTGCCTGCACTCCTCCCTGACACCCCCTCAGCCCACCACACAAAGTCTGTGAGTGTTTTTCACCATATGCTTCACTGGTTAGTAACACAAGTGTCCTAGTATGTACACCCATGTGTCCACCTAATTCTGTAAGTGCCTTCCTAACAATATTCTCATCTCTGAGTCTCTACTGCTGTTTACAAATACCCTATCATGTGAGTCCATTTTCTATCCAAAGTGTGAAAAACTAATGCCTTCCTCTGTGTGCACACTTATATAGAAGGGGGTCTCTCTGAACACACTCTCAATGAACCCGGGTTCACACCTCTCCTGCAGCTCTGCCTTAGACTCTGCCTTCGCTCTATGTATTTAAAGTGCCTGGCACTAGTGGGAGCTCAACAGATGTCAGTTCCTTCCCCCACTTTTCGCTGAATAACTATGTGAGTCTCTGTCTCGGTGTCCTTCTGCCCTTTTTTCGTGTTTTATGAGACCAGTTGGAGTGTGCTCCTCAGTATAGAATAGGCTATTTGTCAGATGCCTGGTGGGTTCTATCTCCCTTCCGACTCTCTCCTCTCCTGTAAAACGTTACAGGTTCTCTCTTATGACATATCCCTCCCTCATGCAATGTATCCATTCAGTTTCCCTCAAAGCCATACAGTACTGCAAAACCATAAACGGTTTCCCCATGCACCCTGGTTACCGCGTCCCTTCTCGGTGACCCCTCTCTCTCTCCCACTTTTTTCCAACATGAAAGCGTTCCGGATTTGTAGTCCAATTGCACTGTACGTGCACCTATCTGAGTGAGCCTCTCTCTGTACTGGAGGGGTGTGTGTGTGTCTGTGTGTCCATGGGCTTCTCTCGGGAACGCGGGGTGAGAGGCCCGAGTCTCTGTTCGCGATGCATTATATCCTCTCCCCACCTACTGGCTCGTTCCCAGTCTACATGTCCCAGAGTCAGCCCAAGACGCCGGGAGCTTCTTCCAGTACGTTGAGCGTCCGTGAACCTCTTTTCCCCAGAACCCGATGTCTTGCTCCCAGGGATCGATAACTGTTTGTGGGTCCTCAGGTCTCTCCCCAGGGTGCTGTGTTGTTTTGTGTCCGTCCGGGACGCGGGGCGTCTCCAGGAACGCGATGCGCCTGTGTCTCGGAGTCCCTGAGAATGCAGGTGTGTCCCCTTCGCCCCGTACGCGAAGCGCCAGTGTCCTCGCCGTTCCGGTGTGCGCCTCCCCCTTACACGGAATGTCTAAGTCGCTATCTCTACTAGTACACCGTGTGCCCCTCCCAATGCGCCAAGAGCCCAAGTCCCCATCTCTTCGAGCACTTGGGGACACGCGGAGCGCCTGTGTCCCCAAGTCCCTGGGAATACATGGGGTGTCCCACCCCCACACGCGGAGCGCCTGGGTCCTGTCTCTGCTGATCCACCGTGCCTCCGTTACTGGAAAACGCGGACAGCTGGTGCCCGCACATCCTCCCTAGTTCTTTGCCCGTACGCTGCTCGCTGCCCCCCTTCCCCGCCGAGGGCAGCGTGGTCATCTCACTTCTCTTACCCGGGCCTCTCTCCCTCCTTGGGACCCAACAAGCCAGGAAATCCGCGGGCGCCGTCGGAAAGTCCCGCAGCGGCTGCGCAGCCGACCAAGGGCTGCGGCTGCCTCGGCCCCGCCACCAGGGGCCGCCCGCCTGCCCGCTTCCCAACGTCCCGGCCGGCCCGGGACCGCGGCGTCAGCCACCCTGCTCGGCCCTGCCCTGCCTGGCCACGGTGGGCGCTGACGGCGGCAGCTGCCAGCCACGGCCCCGCCGGCTCCGCACCAGGCGCACTGGCAGAGGGAGGCGCGGCTGGTCAGTGAGGGGTGCGCTCTGCCTCCCTGAGCCCAGCCAGTCGGCCGGCCGGCCCGCTCACCTTGTGGCTCTGGTAAGTCTCGAGCGCCCGGATCGCCGTCTCGGTGAGCTTCACATGCAGTACGGTGATGTTGTCCTGCCCTAGCCGTCCGCACGACAACCCATAGCGCTGCTCCTCCCGCAGGCCGGCTGCCCCCCCCGCCGCCATCTTAAACTCCCTGGGGTGCCGCCGCCGCCACCGCTCCGGCTCTAGCCTCCACTGCGGCCGCGGCTGCTTGGGCTTCTGCAGCCGCCGCCACAGCTAGGGCCATCCCGCTGCTGACGTACTGTCATATACTGCGCGCAGCCAGACCTCGGACTGCCACAGCCACCACCCTCTCCACCCTCCGGCCCCGCGCCACGCCCCGGGCTCCTCTCATTGGCCTTGTTCCCTTCAGAACCGCCCTCATTGGCCACTCTCCACTCTCACGGGGGCGGGGCCCAAAGTAGCAGGAGTTCTGCTCCTGGGACGGGACGTCCGAGAGGTAAGAGGCTGACGTCTAGGTGACGCGCCAACTTACTCATGTCTGACGTCACGTCTGGTAGTCTTGGCTTGCCGGGCATGATTGGCCAGGCTGGCTAGGGTCTCCTCTGCTAATTGGGAGTCCAAGTTGCCTGGTCTGGTTACCTGGAGTTGGAGCCCCGCCCCTGGAGGGGATAGTAGTGGAAAGTCCGAATTGGGGAAACTCGCCCTGTGTGGGTGGTCCTTGGAGAAGAGGATCTCCACCTCCAGTGTGTGAAGGGATGGCCGTAACCAAATAAGGACTTCGTTCCCCGACGGCTGCGGAAGCTGTGGAACTTGGTGTGTACGCGTTGGGGAGGACGCAGTAGGTGAACTCACTAGAGAGCTGCTCCTCAAAACTCCGAGTACCGTAGTTGAGCAAATGGGATTGGAGGAAAGCCTTCCTTGTCGTTTTACTGTAAACTTGAGATTATCGGATGCCACACACAGAGTTTATAAAAACAAAAACCCTTGAAATTAGTGAGTCGACTCTTAGCTGTAGGAGTTGTGTTAGATCTTGTGGAGCATCTTAAGGACAAAACCACGCGGGATGTGGTGGGCATGATACAATACGCCTTTCATATGGCGGGCATGGTATAATAGAGAATTGAGTTTCAAAGTCTTTCCGACGCCACGCCCTGTTGTGATTCTCTGGGATCACAACTGGTTAGGATGTTAATCTCCTTGCAAAGGACTCTAGAAGAGTAAAACTGGCATTGACCTAAATTAAACTTCGACCACTCTCATTCTCTGATTCAGTTTGGGCTCTGTCCATTTTCTTTGATAGGGCTGTGTGAAAACCTAGCTAGGGTTTAAAGGTTAAGAGAGATGGGCTGTCCAGGTTAAGCGAAGGGTTGGGGGCGTGAGGGGTGTGCACAGGCCTGGCATACTTTCCATTCCTCGGAATGCTTCCTGTGTAGGCGTGGCTAAAAGAGGAAGCCTAATCTGGAGTCCCTTTCAGGCTGTGTGTGGATAGACTGACAGATGGGTTCCTGTCAGAGGATGGATTAATTGGGTGATCAGAAACACCAGCTAAAACAAAGTATTGAAAGCTTTGAAACTGTTGAAAGGCAGTTTAAAAAAATATTATTATCTTTTTAATTGAGACGCTTGTTTTTACCCGCAGCTTATAAAACATTGTTCTTGTCTACTGGGATTCCCCGGGAAAATGTAATCCATATTTTTCATTATTTTAAATAGGATTAGGGCTATAATTCCATGTCTTTCCCTCCCAATAAATGCCTTCTCCACTGTATGGGTGCACTCCCTTTAGATTCAGACCCTCAAACATAGTAGGTGTGTAACGTGAATTACACCTACTATGGATTATCTTTCCCTGGATTAAGTGGAAGCCCCTGTCAAATCACAGGTAAACAGTTTGCAAATTGACTTAATTTCAATCCACTAAGATTGGCTAGCTGTTAAGACATGATTAACGCTTGCTAATTTCATTCACTTTAGTGATACAGTGTTATCTTAAATTAAGTAGAGAAATTAAAGCAATCATCAAATTGGATTAAAAATTTTACTCTTAGAAGGGAAATAGAGGGTTTATTACCTAGTTTTCTCAGCTTTTTAAATTAGAAACCTTATTTAAATAGTTCATTGATTTCTAACTGGACTATAGTATAAAAAGAAACCTGTACTTGAATTTTTCTTTTCTCTCTTTCTTTTTTTCTTTTTCTTTTTTCTTTTTTGCTTTGATAGTAAAGGACTGACCACATACCTAAAGCCTTAATTATTTGGGGGTGGGGGAGAAGGGAGGTTTGCCCAGACAAGTAAAACCTGTATCCCACTGCTTTTCCGGTGAATGTGGGTAAATCCCCATCCACATGATTTCCTAACTTGGCATTTCTGATGGCATCCAAGGGGGTGGGGGAGCAGTAAGGATGGTTTTCGTTGTAGTTTACAAATATTTGACCTATAGCTTCTTACTAGTAATTGATTTTTATTTGAACTGCGAGAGGAAAATTTTTCCCACGCCCTATTTTAGTGGGTAACAAATTTTTCAGGGATTTATATATTATTGTAGTGAGTTAATGTTTGTTTGTATTTTTCCCCTTTTGAGCTTTTCAACTGTGGAAGGAAATGAACAAGTACAAAGTAATATGGTAATCTAGTAGTGTCTTTGCATTGATGTCTTACAGGCATAGTATACATTATACCTGCCTGAATCAGATGGTCAAGTTATGATGCTGGTAAGGATAATTTATTTAGAGGAGGCTGATGAAAGGTGCTTTTTGGAAAGTTTGCCATTTATACATATTTTCTGTATCTTTATCTGGTTTAAATAATTAACAAATAATCATTGAATACCAGTTAAGTATAAATTGCTGTAGAGGATTTAAAAATTAAACTGTAAAGTCTCTAAAGGAATTTTTCTGTTTAAATGTGCCAAGTAAACCAGTATACTCAAAGCAAAGCAATTAGAGAATTACTAAATGCTAATTTGGTTGGTGTTGGTGATAAGCTCAAAAATTCAAAGAGAGAAGTCTGAAGAGGTTTAATGGAGGCAGTAGAACTTGAATAGCTCTTGAGGGTTGAGTAGATTCTAGGTAAGTGGAGGTGGTATAGATGGAGACAGGCCAATAAAAATGATCTTAATGCTGATTCTAGATTAACCCATTAGTTTTGTGAAGGAGGAACTGAGACCCCATTAATTTAAAAGCAAACTGCCTAGCATAATCAGGAGAGGCAGGGTTGGAATCAGTTCTTTGTGTGTCCTTCTGGTCCCTATATACCTTGAGTAGGTATGGATTAGTTTTAATAACTGAGAAGAAACCTGTTTTAAAAGACAGTTCAGTGCAGGAAGAAGGCTAAAAGGAATCTGATGCAGGGTCTGCTCCATCTCTCATGTCTAGCCTAGAATATAGTGCTGGCAAAGCATATGTGAACATCAAGGCCTTCTCTGGCCTTCAAATGCTGGGCCACCCCTCATTCCAGGTCGCTGCATATTTAATGACTGTTTCTCACATCTTTGGTGCTGAGGTCACCAATTCAGATGCCTTCAGGGACCACTGGATACCCAAATGAGTGAAAAAGGGCAGATACAATGTCATAGGGACTGAAGGTGCTGGACTGTAGCAAGCTGGGAGGGTTTAAAGGGCTCAGTGATTTCTTGGTCTAGCTGATTGTTGCCAGGTGACCATAAGGTGGCCTAGTGTTGCCATGTCTAATTTTTTTTAAAGCTGAGAAATGAAGATTTTTAATCTAAATCTCCTAATATTTATTCAGCAACACTTAAGTTAAAAATTTTAATGAACATTTTCTGGACACCGAAAAAGTTTTAAACCAAAGTTAGTCCACAGGTTTCCAGTTTTCCACATCTGCTGTAGTGACTTCCAGTGCAGAAGGGCATTCTGTCTCATACCTGTGTTAGCAGTTTTATAAGTTGTTTCTTAACCCCATCTATACAAAAAGTTAATACTTATTAATGTTTTAATATAAGGCAATGGCTTCTATTACAAAAAGAGAACATAGAACCTTATAGAGTTATGGCACAGAAGCTCTCTTGATGTAGAATTTCCAGGTAGAAAATCTTTCCCTTTTTAATTCTCTTTCCCAGTGCTGCTTACTTCCTATTGTGTTTGACCCAACCATTACACTGCTCTCCCTTCAAGACTTTGCCCAGCCATATACTAAAACCTCATTGCTTTGGACACAATTGAAGTAGAAGCTTGATAGTTTTAAAAGTGCTTCAGCAGACATTTATAGAGAATAAATTGAGATACCTATAGTTAGGGCATAGATTTTGTTATGTAAACACAGGTTTTAAGTTGAATAATTTTTATTGTATTGTGAAAATTTAAGTACAAGAAATGTTACATTGCATTGTTTATTATTAGTAGTAGTATCATTATCATCATTGCTAAATTTGGCTCTGGGTCCCCCATCTGAGTAGTGGGACAATAAATTCGCAAGTCATACAAAGGTCCCGGAATATATGGGGAGGGTTCTCTAGTCTAGGTCTATCACTGCTGGTATAATCCTTTAGAAGCTCAAGAGTTTCTTTTTAGGAAGGATTTGGGATGGAGTGCAACCTAGAGAGAAGGAAACAGAGGACCTGAATTGAAGGTGAGTTTGCATAGCAAACATACCGTACTTATGTTGTGTGTTTATATGGGGGCAGGGTGAAGCGTGGCCCTGATGGGGATTATGAGAAGGGAGGGCTGAAACTCCCTAGCCATGTAATATGATGATGGACTATGTCCACATGATTTTCTGAATCACTTATCTGAGAACTTTGCTGAAACTGGCAGCCTTGGGGTACCAGCTTCCTTCTCCAGGCATATATTTACTGAAGTACTAAAAGGACACTGGACTTGGGCTGTATCTTTCCTGGGGTTGGCCACCTCTGCTTCTTCCCAGGATTAGAAGATGATATCCCATCTCTGGACATCTACCTCTACACTTTTGGTCTGCAAAGCTCCTTTCTCTTTCTAGAACAGCCTGGTTATTTTTTAAAAATTGTGATCTGGAAGTGAGGAAAGTCCCTTCTTTCCATTGCTATCCTACCCTCCAATTCAAAGCCCTTTTTCACTTAGTGGGGCTTAGTAGAAGGCTACATGGTCAGGGCTACTCTCCTTTCACATGCAGGTTAGCTTCCTAAGACAGAGATACTCAGTCTTTATTACTACCTTTATAGCTTTTTTTCTCCTTCTGTTCCTTGCCTTTCTCTATTAAGAGGTGTCTCTAGGAACTTATATGTCCTTTTGAGGCAAAAGGACTCAGATTTGATTCCCCTACACACCAAGAAAATTCTCCCCTTTTTTCCTTATAGAAGAAAATGTCCTGTCCACAGGACTGAACTATGTCCAGCATAGTGACCAAAGTGGCCACTCTCCCACATGATAATTGTTTTATGGCTATTCAGGGTAGTGCAAAGTGTGCTGAAAGATATCATACAGCCTCTGAAAAGGAGAAGAGTGGTAAAGAGTGACCTAACAACTCTTACCACTTCCATGCTGTTTTGTACTAAAAAGGGGCACATGTATTTCTGAAAAAACTGAGGAGTTAGGAAGACATGGGGTGGGAAGGGAATGTCTGTTAAGCCTTTTACTTTTAAACAGGTTAATAATGGACCAAATGCCATCAGCCTCAAGAATGATTTTGGTAATTAATAATAGCTTATTCTTGTTAGGTGCAGGTGTGTGATACTTTAGTCCCAGATACTCAGGAGGCTGAGGCAGAAGGATTCTTTGAGTCCAGCCGCTCCAAGCTGTAGTCCACTATGATCCTTCCTGTGAATAGTTACTGCATTCCAGCCCAGACAATGTAGTGAGACTCTATCTCTAAAATAAATAAGTAAATTGATATAGTTTGGCTGTGTCCCCACCAAATCTCATCCTGAATTATAGTTCCTATAATCACCACTTGTTGTGGAGGGACCCAGTGGGAGGTAATTGAATCATAGGGACAGTTACCCCCATGCTACTGTTCTTGTGATAGTGAATGAGTTCTCACAAGATCTGATGGTTTTATAAGGAGCTTTTCCCTCTTCCTTCTTCTCCTTGCTGCCATCATATGAAGAAGGACATGTTTCCTTCCCCTTCCATCATGATTGTTAGTTTCTGAGGTCTCCCCATGCTGAACTGTGAGTCAATTAAAACTCTTACCTTTATAATTTACCCAGTCTTGGGTATGTCTTTATTAGCAGTGTGAGAACGGACTAATACATAAATTAAAAAGCTTATTCTTGATGGGGCTTTGAAGTTTCAAAGCAATTTAATTACATTATCTCTGAATTTTCTCTGTAACTCTGAGGTAGCCATTTTTTAATACTGTAGTTACCTTTTAGGTAACTGAGGCTCAGATGGAGTATGTATCACCCACTTGATAAGTGACAGAGCCAGGCTAGAACCTGAGATTTTCTTTTCCAAATCTACCATATCTACCTTTGAAAAAGGCTCTAAGGTCTGAGGAATTATAACGAATGTGTCAGGTTATCACATTATGAAATTAAAAATGAGAAAACAGTCAGTTTTACTTCCTTGGACAGATTGGGGGTTGGTTTTTTGGTTGGTCTTGAAAGAAAGACTTAAGTCATTTGAATCACTCTCTCCACACAAACAACAAATAGCCTTCTAAATAGCAACAAGGCAAATAAAATGATCCATTCAGCTTTGGTTTATTATAGCTAGCATATTGACTTTAATGCGATTTATGAAAGTTAATTATGTTTTTATGTGTGGCATATATAATTTGTGATATAATAGAACCCTTGGTATAACAAATATACACAGTGCCTAGGTGTCCATTTGAAAAGCTCAGATTATGATTTTAAATTATTATAAAGATTTACAGTTGTTATATCTTTGCTTTTATTGCATGTTGTTTATATCTGTGGTTTATTTACTAATGAATCTTTGGTCAAAAACACATCCCCAATAATATCACTTTTCCCATATACCTCTCACTTTATGACATGGTTTCCAGAACATGTCATGCCAAAAAGTAGAGAAGAAATATGTCACACATGTGGACACAGAAGACTTTTTTGTTTTGACTTGGAGAATTAGAATTGTAGCCATAGCTGATTTCATTTTATTCTCAATCATCTGTTTATTCAAGTATCATATTTATCATCTTTGACCTTTGCATTTGTTATGGCCTCCGATATTGGGAATGCTTGCTTTTGCTTTGGATTTTGGAAAGTTAGGAACTAATATGACCCTTATAGGTTAGAATACTTACAGAATTCGAAACAAGCAATATAGTCTAGTAGAGGATGTAAGAGGTAAAGGTAAGGCCTACTAGGTGAGATGCACTATGCAGGGACTAATTCAGTGATGTAGGAGTTCTGGATTGTGAGAACATATTCAGCTCAGGGTGCTGGGAAAAGCTCCATGGAAGAGCTAGAATTGGGATGTCAAAGTTTTCTAGCTGTGATAATGGGAGTATTAAAATATTCTGGCCGGGCGCGGTGGCTCAAGCCTGTAATCCCAGCACTTTGGGAGGCCGAGGCGGGTGGATCACGAGGTCAAGAGATCGAGACCATCCTGGTCAGCACGGTGAAACCCCGTCTCTACTAAAAATACAAAAAGTTAGCTGGGCATGGTGATGCGTGCCTGTAATCCCAGCTACTCAGGAGGCTGAGGCAGGAGAATTGCCTGAACCCAGGAGGCGGAGGTTGCGGTGAGCCGAGATCGGGCCATTGCACTCCAGCCTGGGTAACATGAGTGAAACTCCGTCTCAAAAAAAATAAAATAAAATAAAATAAAATATTCTAAGTTTAAGGATCTTATGAGCTATCATAAGATGTTTTGGGGGAAAGACAGTAATCTGTTTTCGCAGGAATACGTGGTGCCTGAAGGTGATTGTGGCAGATGGAGCCAATAAAGATGGACTGGGGACAGATTGTGAGGAGAGCTTTTAGTACTGGGTTAAGGAATGTGGACTTCTATCTGTAAGCAATGGGGAACTGTTGGAGTCTTCTGACTAGGAAGTGACACGATCTAATCTCTATGTTAGGACCATTCAGGTGACAAAAGTGTGAGTAATAGATTGGAATGGGTTCACTGTTGTAGGCAGTTATTAGGAAGTCTGAAGGCATCTTGACTTGGAAAGTAAAGGGAACAAAAGAGATTACTGTGGAGAAAGTAAGCAGGGAGACCAATGATCAGAGGAGGGTCTGGTCATTTTGGAATTTGAAATAAGGTACTACCAGTGGAGGGGGAGCGATAGTGACAAAAGAGAGCAGAGTTAGGAGGCAAAAAGTAACAAGGCCCTGTACTAGGGTATTAATAATGGGAATGGAGAAAAGGAGAAGAATATTATGGCTCTATCAAGATAGAGTTGGCTGATTTGCAAGCTCTATTTGAGTTTGAGAGGCAAGTGAGCATGAGGAATTAAAAATAACTATTAGCTTCAAGCTTGGTTTTCTAAAAGATAATATAATATGAAAAGAAACAAGGAAGTCAGGAGAAAGACCTTGTTTAGGTTAGAGGTATCAGTGGATTAAATGTTTGGCAGGCATTTGAAAATGTGAGTGTTAGGCCTCAGAGTCAACCCATTGAGTGATAACAGAGATTTGGAATTGGGCAAGTTTTCTGAGGGAGGTTATGAGGGAAGAGGATAAGAAAAGAAAGAATTGGGGAATATTCCCAAACTCATGCCCACTTTAATGCCTACACACTTCCTTCTTATCTAGAATTATGACTATGGTGGGCCACTTTTACTGACACAGGTATCTTATGCCTGCGAAATGTTTGCATGTATCCATGTGTATGTTTCCAAGATTTTCACTCTCAGTTACGTGCATTCACACGTTTTTTTTTTTTTTTTTTTGGAGTGAAGGAAAAAGCTATGGAATTAATAACTACTCCTTAGGCATTGTACTTATTCAGTGTCCGCCCATGTTGATTTGTTGACCTTGTTTACCTTACTCATTGGGAATGGCAGAAGGCAGGTGGCCGTTCAGTGTTATAGACAGTTATTGCAAAGCCTGAAGACACTTTGATCTGGAAAGTAAAGGGAACAAAACAGATTACTAGGGAGAAAATAAGCAGAGAGGTCAATGATCAGAAGAGGCTCTGTGTCATTTGGGAATTTGAAATAGGGTTCTACCAGTGTAAATAATGAACGATGTGAAGCATAAAGGATAATTTGCAACAAGCATTTAATGAAAGAGCATAGCTTTTGGTAGTAGCCACAGACTGAATAAAATTTGTTGAGTGTGCACCGAATATTATCTGTTCTAAATGACTCAAAATTTCAGTTTGATCCTAGGGAATATTATGCAACTGGAAAAGGAAAGGAATACATTTATCTCTGAGAGCTGATATTATTGCATAGTACTAATAGAGATAAGGCCACTTTCAAATTGTTATAGCAAATGAACTTCAATGAAGACTAATGAACAGAAATGTGTTTAATAACATGTGATCTGATTTTAGAGGCTGAGTATTAACTGAGAACAAGGAGAACTACCCCCTGTTTCTGATTCTGTCCCTCTAATCTTTGCCTTGAATAAGTCACTCATGTATAAAATGATTCTGGATAATTTAAAAGCATAAAGTATTTGGATTGTCATATTTCTCTACAATATTTCTCAACCTAACTAGCACAAAAATATAAGAAGTATAAGGTATAATTTGATTTGCTTACAAAAAGCATATTAGCCTCTAATCAGGATTATCCACATTTCTCAAAAACAGCAGTTCATAATGTCGGTGATCTGTTGTGACCGTGACCCCTGATGAGCATACTTCCCTAAGTAGATTCTGACTTGGTTTATTGACCAAGTATATTTGCCTCATTTTTAGGTTCCTGAATCTTTTTTTTTTTTTTAAGTTTCTATCTTGCATTTTTAAAATTATCCTGTATTTTACACACTCATTGTAAGCATATAGGTTTGCAAAGATTAATTAAATGTAATTTTTGTATATTTGCCAAAACAGAAGCATGGTATTGGAAATGTACTTTAAAAATAGAAAATTTGAAGGCACTTTTGAGTTTGCAATGACAATTATCCCAGAAAATATACTATACAATATTTAAGTGTTAGCTCAGGTGTCTTTTCAGATATTTTGTCCTTTTAAAAAAATGAGTTGCTTTCATATTAAGGTTTGATCATTTTTATATTATCTAGATATATGATTCAAAAACATTTTCCCACAGTCCCTGGCATATTTTTTCTTTCTCTTAAAGTATCCTTTGCAGAGCAAAAACAACTTTTTGATTTTGATGAAATCCAGTTTATCAATTTTTTTTCCTTGTACGGATCATGGTTTTGGTGTTATATCTAAAATTTCTTCACCTATCTCAAGGTTACAAATATTTTCCTATACATTTTCTTCTAAGTGTTTTACATTTACATTTAAGTTTATGGCCCAGTTTAAGTTAATTTTTTATTAGCACAAGTACATTTCTTTACTAACCAAAGGGATGATCCTAATTAAACCAGCACTTTAAAATAATTGCACATAAGATACTTGTGGAGATTTGCTTGTTAAACTGAGCTTGTTCATTCTCTCAGCTAATTACTTTCCAAAGTGATGATAGAATTTTTATTCTACTTTTTCGTAGAGCTAAGTACAGGTGACATTGTTCAGGATGCAGACTGCCATTAATTTCCCATTTTTTAAATGTTCTTGTTATTGTGCTTTCCTTTCCTTTCCATTCCTGATGTTGAACCAATGTGCCATATGTGAAGTTGCGGACAGTCTGAATTTTTCTGCTATAAGCTGTAGTTTCTTCAAACTTCTCCCCCAGGGTACAAGAGAACTGTGCTAGTTTCAGAGTGCTCTCAGTTTTTATGGTGGTTTTTGCTGTCACAAGAGATGTTACAATCTGGTCTGGCGATTGTATGCATTTTTCATAGAACTATTCCCACTCCTAGTTCCATCGTGTATTTATCAAAGCATTTGCTGTCCACTAGATGCTATTGTCTTTCCAGCTGCTGAATGGTAGCCAGCATGGGTGTGCAAGCCGAGCAGGTTCCGGCTCAGGGGTTGGGGTAGGATATTGAGCCAGGTTTTTTGTATAAGGTGTGAGATATGTGTCTAAGGTGATTTTTTGGCATTTGGGTTTGTACTATTTGTTAAAAAGACAGTGTTTTTTCCATTGAACTGCTTTTGCACATAAGTAAAAAATCAGTTGACTACAGTATTTGTTTGGATCTATTTCTGCACTCTATGCTATATTGATTTATGTGTCTCTGCTTTCATCTGTACCCACTGTCATGATTATTGTAGCTTTCTAGTATAATTAACTTTAGAATATCTCTGTAAGAAAGAAACAAATTCTCTCAAGCACCCTAGTCAGTTTCCTTTTCAATCTTCTTATCCAAGCAAATGGATTATTTCTCAACAATTTTGTCTTCATTGTTCATTCCATTTATATATTGATTATAAACTCAGAAAGGTTGTAGCCATACTTCTTGTAGCATTTCCCTGGATAGAAAAAACACCCCTGTACACTATAGCATTTAAGTTGAGCTTTCTCTGCATCAAAGTCAAAATGCAAAAATTTGCACGCACGCACACACACACACACACACACACACACATGCAAAAACTAAAAATCATCTTCTAAGCTATTATCTGCAGACATAGTAAGGGGCTTCCCAGGGAACTACCACCTCTTACAGGCCCCATGACTCTGCCTAAGCTGCCTGGACAGTGGTGACACCTTACCACACGTTGATAACAGCTTCCTGTCTAGTGGAGTGTCAGTTGGTGGGAACCAGCTGTTATGATTCATCCCACTTAAGATTTCTGCCTTTTGACAAGTGACACTAATAGACCTAGGCTGAATGGTGTCTGATTGGGAGAATTTTCTTTTTGAAAGCAGTTTGATTTCTAGTGCCTCAGCAATTGAACTTTTTATTTTAACAGGTACACTCCAATTTCCAGTTTCTGTGAAAACTCAGTAGAGAGATAAACATTGTTTTCATCAAGTGTTTGTGGCGGCTATTATTTCTTCCTGAAAAACAAACAAGCAAGGTAACTTCTCTTAAAAAAGATTCTTGCATTATGCATTCTTTAATAATTTTACAAGCTTTCTGGCTTCTGATATTCTGCAAAAGGCAAAACATTTCCAGCCTAAGATATTACTTGTTACATTTGGATTTGGTGAAAGAATTATTGAGTGCCTGCCGGAGGAGAGGGGGTATAGCTTCACATATCTTGAGGGGGTGGCCTTTCTCTTGGGCTATTGAAGCCAGTTTCATCCTTTGCTTTGTTTCTGTTGTTTTCATAAGCTTATGAATATTATTAAAAACAGAAGGTTTGTTAAGGGATTGAAGCAGTTTACAACCATAAGGACAAGCTGTTGTAAATATAATGAAAGATCAATATAAGAAATCTAAATTTTAAAATATTGATAAGGGAAAGGTGTACCAGTTTTTATGAGTTATGCAAAATTAACATTGTCCCTATGTTTTTGAAAAGAATTTTCAGCAGTTGCACATGGAATAACACTTGTCCTTACTGTAGAGAAGAGGAGAGAGCAGAGCGTGCCATGAAGGAGAAGGGCTGTGATTACATTAGGGACATAGCTATCATGGTACCAGTGGCATGCATGGGTAGAAGGGGAGCCTATTACCAGCAGCCTTTACAGGATGGGCCAGATTTCTTCAGCATCACTGCATATAGAGTCACACCCCTAAGTATGAGAAAGTCAAATTGTGATTGAATTTTTTCTGATGATAAGAAGTGCTGGTTTTCTATAGCCAATTAAAATTGTACTAGAAGTGCAACATTTTATAACATTTGGCAGTAACAAGTGATTTTATCTTTGGGTTGGTGATACCCTACGGGGGCAGACTTTCTTAAACTTTAGTATACGTGAGAATCACCTGGGGAGCTTGTTAAAATTTAGGTCCCTGGGCCCCAACCCTCAGAGGTTTTGACTTATTAGGTCTGGGGAGTGGGCAAGAATCTGCATTTTAAAAACAAACTCACTCTGTTTGGCACCCTGACTCATTTCTCAAAAGGTTGCAAAATTCTCCTAACAAAAACTATTACCCTTCAAATGAATTTTTAAAATACTCTTTCACTTAGTACAAGTTAAGTGTTATGAAATTTAATGATGGTTGAGCTTCAGGGTTCCAAAGAGGTTGGTAATAACTGGTTTAGATTCCCTAGGTGTGAACTAAGATATAGCATGTAGTGAGCAATATACATAGACTTAAATTTCTTTCAATTAGAAGTTATTAGTTACACAATTTCCATTTCCAGGTCATCTTTGCATCCACAGATGGTATTAGATAAGGGAGCTAGACCAGGCATGGTCTAACTAGGGAATTTCACAAGGTACTTTTATAATCATTTATTGCCTACTGTGCCCTTAATGATGTTACTCAGGATCCCATTAAGTTAGCCATGAATATAGTAATTGGTCCCCTGATGATGGCCAGGGGGAGTCAAATCCTGTGGATCTGCCCTATTTTGGTCATGTTGGACGCAAGATAGAAATTGTTGCTTGTAATTTACAAGGGCGCTTTCCCTTTCTGGGGATAAGGTGCACTGTGCTCCAAAGGACATTTCTCAAAACATAACAGGAATCCCTAGAGAGTCCACCCCCTCTAAATCAGGCTGACACTTAATGACCTACTTTTAAAAGTAATTTGAAAGCCCCATCAATACAAACAATCAAAATCCAGATTCTCCACCAGCTGTTCTGTAGATCTAGTATTTCATTGTTTCCATCTGCCCACATCAACCACGTAAAGGTATTTTTGGACAAGGTTTTTCCCGCCTTTCTTGATACTTAGGTAAGATGGAACATTTCTAGAGACTGGACTCAAAGCAATTGCACAAATAAATATGATATAAATTAGTTCTATTGTTAGCAAAGGGGAATCAGATTTTGCTGACTTGGAGTTCATATTCAAACTGAGTTCTGCAGTTTGCAGAATTATAATACCAAACCAGAGGTTATTCTTGATTCATCTGAATTAACCTCTGTGCTTGTGGTTCATGTATATAGCAGCTTTTGAAACTTTTCTAACTTTTCATGGCAAAACTTTAACGAACAAAGAGAGTTATAGAATCTTCCAGATATAGAAAGTACTTTAAAGAACATACACTTCCGTCTCTTAATATTTATTTGTTTCTTTTGACATCCAGGATACACACTGGATTACCTAATTTTTGAATCTTATTTTCTACCTTTACTCTCTCACTAAATTGCCAGCTTTTTAAGGGAGAAGATTGTTTCTTACTCAAATGTCTTTTTAATCACCGTAAGATTATATTACGTTCAGCTTCTTAAGGAAGAAGTCTTCATTTTGCACAACTCGCCTCAATAAATATTTTTTAATTTGATCATTCAGTTGGCAGATATTTTTTTGTCGTTCTCCGTTTTCCAGTTGGTGTATTTGGCTGCCACATTTCCTCTTTGCTGACCCCTGCCCTATCACTTCCTAATGTATGACATTGAGCAAGTTATTTAACTTCTCTGTGCCATAGTTTTCTTTTCTGTAAAATGACACCCAATAATGGTAGCATGATGATGATGTTAGCTATTGTCTTTGTGGATATTTTTTGACATGATTAATATTTATGTGTCCAGATTAAGTAGATATACTAATAATAGCTGGCATATTTTGAGGACTTTCTTAGTGCATTCATGCTGCTGTAACAAAATATTAATGCCACAGACTGGACAACTAATAAACAATAGGAATGTATTTCTGACAGATGTGGAGGCTAGGAAGCATTGGCAGATTCAGTGTCTGGTAAGGGCTTGTTCCACAGATGGCATTTTCTTGCAGTGTCTGCTCAAAAAGGAAGAAGAAAACAAACCCACTTCCTCAAGCAATTTTGTAAGGTCCCTAATCCCATCCATGAGGGCTCTGCCCTCCTGACTTAATCACCTCTTAAAGGCCCTACCATTTAATACTATCACGTTGTCAATTAAGTTTCACCATGTGTATTTTTGGGGAAATTCACACTGTGCTTATGCTTCCTGTCCTTTAATAGTCTAAGTTTGGTCTAGAAAATACTATGGGAAAGCAGAAGTTATTTGAAAGCTCTTGAAAGTAGGACATGTTAACAGTTACAGTTAGTAAGTATATACTGTATACATTTTATTATGGTAGATTCTCCGATGATTATAAGTGATTTTTTAAAAACTTTTAAATTCAGGGGTACATGTGCAGGTTTGTTAAATGGGTAAACTCATGTCATGGGGGTTTGTTGTACAGGTTATTTCATTACCCAGGTATTAAGCCTAGCTCCCATTAGCTGTTTTTCTTGATCCTCTCCTGCCTCCCACCCTGAATCCTCAAGAAGGCCCCAGTATCTGTTGTTACTCTCTCTGTGTCCATGTGTTCTCATCATTTAGCTCTCTCTTTTAAGTGAGAACAGGTGGTATTTGGTTTTTGGTTCCTCCATTAGTTTGCTGGATTCCTCCAGTTCCATCCATGTTCCTGCAAAGGACAGGATCTTGTTATTTTTTTATGGCTGCACGGTATTCCATGTACCACGTTTTCTTTATCCAATCTACCACTGATGGACATTTAGGTTGATTCCATGTCTTTGCTATTGTGAATAGTGCTGCATGAACACCATGCATGCATGTGTCTTTATGATAGAACGATTTGTATTTCCTTGGGTATATACTCAGTAATGAGATTGCTGGGTTGAATGGTAGTTCTGTTTCTAACTCTTTGAGGAGTCTCCACACTGCTTTCCACAATGGTTGAACTAATATACACTTTTACTAACAGTGTGTATGTGTTCCTCTTTCTCTGCAACCTCACCAGCATCTGTTATTTTTTTGACTTTTTAATTATAGCCATTCTGACTGGTGTGAGATGATATCTGTGGTTTTGATTTATATCTCTCTAATGATCTGTGATGTTGAACTTTTTTCATATCATTGTTGGTGACATGTATGTCTTCTTTTGAAAAGTATCTGTTCATGTCCTTTGCCCACTTTTTAATGGGGTTGTTTTTTCTTGTAAATTTGTTTAAGTTCCTTATAGATGCTGGATATTAGACCTTTGTCAGATGCATAGTTTGCAAACATTTTCAGCCATTCTGTTGGTTATCTGTTTATTCTGTTGATAGTGTCTTTTCCTGTGCAGAAGCTCTTTAATTTAATTGGATCCCATTTGTCAATTTTTGCTTTTGTTGCAATTGGATAAGCAATTTTTTGATAGAAACTATAACGAGGAGTTTTTAGGCTGCCTAGACCCCCTATTCTACAATATTATATGGAAACCGCTGTCCTACAACATAATATTTTTTTAAAAAAGAAACTTCATGGTGTACTTAATGAAATCGGGATATGTATGCTGATGTAGCATAGAAGAGCAAATTAATTGGATGTTTGAAGTCTGATGAGTTGCAATGATTCTTGGGTTATCAGGTAGTGACTTAATTATGCTAATGAATGAATTAACACTCCTTAAATGTGGGAAATTCACACTCAGCTTCATCACTCCTATCAGTGAACTGGTGGCAGTATCCAAAAGAGCAAAGTACATTTCTGAAAAAAGTCCAAGTGGTTCATATTAAAGAATAATGAGTATCAGAGGCATTAGGGCTCTATCATGTAATGTTGCTAATGTCCCCTATAATATTCACTGCAGACAAACTGGGAAAATACAGAGAAATAGAAAAAAGTAAACTAAAATCACCTGCAATTTCATACCCTAAAACAACCATCATGAAGAACAATATGCCCATTCCTGCCAGCCACAATTACATTTATAAATGCATGAGATTAAAATTGGGGTCATAGTACAGATAAAAATTTGTATTTTTTCTACTAAACAAACTCATTGAGAACACCTTACTAGACAAAATAATTTTTAAGCTTTTGCCTTGTCTTCAGTTACACATGACATATGCCAAATAAAATTATCATTTCAGGATAGAGGATATAAGTAAAAGGAAGGTTGACACTGCCCAGGATAGAGAAACAAGAGTATGAATGATAAATATGTGTGTTATTTCTGAATACCATTTCTTTAGTCATCAATAAATTATGGGAAAGAGTTGAAAAAGGCAAGATTTAAAATTTTTTTTGGAAAAAGTACAGGATCTCAAAAATGCTTCAGAGAGAATTAGTTTATGTTTACTAGTGATCTTTTTGGGAGGGCTCAATAAGTACTTATTGTATGGATTAATTTAAGAAGATATAAATATATAAACATATTCCCTATAACCTGAAATCCTTTCTATCCTTCATCTAAGACTTATTCCAAAGTCCTGTTTTTTTTCTATATTTAAAGCTGCATAGGAATTTTAATTTTTAAAAGTAGAAATGTGGCCAGGCATGGTGGCTCACACCTATAATTCCAGCACTTTGGGAGGCTGAGGTAGGTGGATCACTTGAGGTCAGGAATTAGAGACTAGCCTGACCAACATGGTCTAATCCTGTCTCTACTAAAAATACAAAAATTAGGCATGTGTGGTGACGGGCGCCTGTAATCACAGCTACTTGGGAGGCTGAGGTAGGAGAATAGCTTGAACTCAGGAGCTGGAGGTTGCTCTGAGTCAAGATCATGCCATTGCACTCCAGCCTGGGCAATAGAGTGAGACTCCATGTCAAAACAAACAAACAACAAAAAAATAAAAATAAAAATAGAAGCGTTACTGCTGATTATTTTCTTTGTAGACATATATAGAAAATATGGAAGTATACCTAGGTTCTGGCAGATATACAAATAATTGGGAGATCTGTGCTTATAGTTCTTGGTGCTGGCTTATATTTTCCATGATTGAAAGTGTCCTTTAATAAAAAGGGGATGAACAAACCTTATGTTGCTGAAGGGTTCCTGGAGGCCATCTTCTAATGAATGCTGCTTTTGGTTTTCATTAGAAGATGGGCCCATGCATCTGCTAAGTTCAGGCTGAAAGTTCATCTTTTGATTCCCAATGGCCTCTGCAGCACTGGCCACATCACTTGTGAGGCCCAGTACAAAATGAAAATGGGGAGCCTCCTGTTTTACAGTGAGAAAATTAAAATATGAAGCTTTTCCATTCTTCCACAGTCTTTCCCTCAACCTTTCATGGTTGAGAATAATTGATATTCCACCTAATGTGCTATTTAATGTTGCACATTCTTAGCATGGAAGGAAATCCAATTCACATCACCTACCAGCTGTTAAGTTCTCCTACTGCCATCCACTTGCCCAACCCATTGCTTGGTAGATAGCAGAGAAAAGGCACAGCAAGCATATCCCTTTCCCTGTGTAAGAGACTCTCCCCTGCCCACCAATAGCCATGAACATGCCATGGTGCTGCAGCCTGAGACAGGAATAGCTGCTACCATGCCTCACTCTGAGATGTCACATGAAGCAACACAAGCTCCTTCTGAGGCTGGAGGTCAGCAAAAATTGCTGGGTGAGAACAGATTGGAAGAGGCCTAGGGGACCCAAAGTACAAGGTATAGGGAACTGGACAACTGAGAACCCCACCCTAGCAAAGCAGGAAAGTGGGCTGGTTGGTGAGCTGAGGCTCCAAGCTCCCTGTGTGTACTCTGTTGCCTCATTGGATTTCACTTATAAAACACAAACTCAAAAATAAAACTATTAAGAATTTCAAGATATGAGTCTTCTGACCACGTACCCTGTGTGACTAAACTGGTTGTACACCAATGAGCAGGCCCCTGCGCCTCTGGAATAACTTCTGCTCCTGAAATGAAGAAAGCTTTTTCGTTTTGTGGCAGGATGAGAAATACTTGAATATCACTTTTATTTCTTGTATAGTAGAGCTTCTAAAGTTTAATGTGCATATGAATCATCGGAGATTCTTGTTAAAATGCAGATTCTAATTTAGCAGGTCTGGGGTGGGACCTGAGGTTTTGTATTTCCAAGTTCCCAACTGATGCCAAAGCTGGTCTGGAAACCACCTACCTCTTATAAAGCATTTTATGGCTGGGCACAGTGGCTCACGCCTGTAATCCCAATACGTGGGGAGCCCGAGGTGGGCGGATCACGAGGTCAAGAGATTGAGACCATCCTGGCCAATATGATGAAACCCCATCTCTACTAAAAATACAAAAAATTAGCTGAGTGGGGTGGCCCATGCCTGTAGTCCCAGCTACTCAGGGGCTGAGGCAGAAGAATAGCTTGAACTCAGGAGGCGGAGTTTGCAATGGGCCGAAATCACTGCCCTCCAGCCTGGCAGCCACAGGGTGAGACTCTGTCTCAAAAAAAAAAAAAAGGATTTTATTTGGAAATGAGTATGGACTAACAAGAAATTGCTAAAATAATACATAGATTTTCATGTACCCTTCACCCAACTCCCAGTGGTGACATCTTATACGTAATACAGTATAATATGTAATACAACTGTAATGCAATATCAAAACCAAGAAGTTAACATCAGTACAATACTATTTTGTTTTCACTCCCTAATGGGATTGAAGGTCCAATACTGTTACCTAAACTACAGACATGATTCAATTTTCATCATTTTTTAACTTGCATTCAAGTGTGTGTGTGTGTGTGTGTGTGTGTGTAGTTTTATTCCATTTATAGATTTGTGTAACCACTACATATAATCAAAATACAGACTGTTCTATAACCACAGAGAAACTGTCTTGTGCTGTTGCTTTATTGAGGTTCCCCAAGAATGTACACAAACCTAAGGGTTAAAGATATTACTCGTATCCACTGCGTGATGTTGGCCAAGTGACTTAATGTCCCTAGGCCTGTTTTCTTATCTGTAAATTGGAGGTAATTATAAGGCCTAACTCAATGGCTTGTGGAGCATGTAAAGTGCAGAGAATAGTGCCTTGCAGAGTGTGTGTTCACTGTCAAGTAATAGTATCATTCACATTAGGACTTGGCTGGCTTTGGGTGACAGATGCTCTAAATTTTGCTTTATTTCAGACTATGATCTCAACATATTTTACATTGGACATTTATAAATTTTTAAAGATAGAGCTTCTTTCATTCAGGAATTATGAAATAATTGATATTCTACCTAATTTTACATTAGTAGTAGGATTACTTTTTAAGTTTTAAAAATTAATTTATAAAGATAAATGCCCAAGATATTTTTTACATCATTTATGATCCAAAAACATGAAAATAATTTGGTAATTCATTTGGAAATTTATTCAGTTCAATACCATGAAAATAAAAGAATGAGGCAATTCTATATATGTTCGCTAAGATGCCCAAGATGTATTAAATAAAAAATAAACAAATGTAAATAAAAGCAGCCAGACACAAGAAAATACATATGGTATGATTCTATTTACTTAAAGTCTAATAACAGGCAAAGTTATAGTGCTTAATGATGTGTGCTTAGGCAATAAAATTAACAAGAACAACAAAAAGTGAATGACTGTAAAAGTCAGGATACTGGAAACCTTTAAGAGAGAGAGTGAGAAGGGGTAGTGATTAGAAGTCCTGAGGAGGGCTGGTCATACTTTGCTTTTTAACCTGAGTGGTGATTGTAAGTGGATTTACTTTGTTGTTTTGTACACTTATCTAGGCATACATTATATTTCACAATAAAAACTATTTGAAAGCACATTTCATAACTCTGTTAGGCATAGTCTATATATATTTGTAGAAAAATTTACAAAAGATCCACACACACACACACAAGAAACAACTATGGGCATTTTTTATTACTTTTGGGTTATGGGAATGTGTGGTAGGGAAAGATTTCACTTTGCATCTTACAATTTGCATTTTGTCCATAATCATGTGTTACTTTAAAATATCCCGTCAAATATTGTGAGTACAGATTACTACATTTTAATGTGCTTCTGTATTATTTGAATTTTCTTCATAATCACATATTACTTTAAAAATATTCTCTCAAAATTTACATATGTATTCATATGTGTATACATATTTATATATGCTTGGAGGGTTTTAGAATAATACTTCAACAGTGGTCATCTCTAAGGGGTGCACCTGGGGATAATGCATTAAGGGTGGGGGGAACATTTTATTTCAGACTTCTCATTTGCTTAACTATTTTCTTTTACAATAACATTTGCTGATTTTTAATATACAGCATACACCAAAAGTGGTATATAACATATTTCATCAGGTTTTGTCTTGCAGACAGAATAGATTTGGAGGGGTAAAAATGGACTCATTTAAAAATGTGGTAGCTCCTGGGGGAAGGCATTATAGTAAAAGATACCCTAGGATACAAATATATACTCCTGCCCCAGCATACATGCCAGCATCTCTAATAATGGGCTAACCTGATGAAATCTTTGGAATTAAACTACCAAGGCAGGAATCCTCAACACTAAATACAGCTCCTGGTATGTGGAAAGTATTCAAGAATTATTTGTTACTGGAAAACAGAGTGGCGTTTAAATGATATTTGACCTACTTTCCCAGCTTGTTGATGCTTGAGGTGTTTTTCTTAGTGTGAGGTTTGAGAGGCGTGGAACATGATTGATGGAATGAAAGTGGGTGATTTTCAGAGAAAATAAAGTAAAATTTACTTACTTTAAATTTTACTTTAGCCTTTTAGGTCAGTTAGTATTTTCATCTGCTTTTTAAAAGCATGGGATACTTTTCAAGTTGTTGATTAACAGTGATACTCTATCCTAATTATCCTGTGAAGCTCAGAGTAAGTGACCTAAAATTAAATGGGAATGACTCAGCCAGATAAGAAAAAATCACTGAAAGACTAAATCTATTACAGGGAAAGCATTGGTATTAATCGAAGTTCTGATACTGAAACTCTCTGAGAAATTCAAGTAGATTCTACACTTTGTTGCTGATAATTAGACATTTCCAACAAATAATATCAATAACATATATATTTTGGCAGCAGAGGCAGTCAAGTATGGAGATACAGAAGTGAGCTTCTCACCAAAATAGAGTTTCTTTGGAACAGTGTCCAGCACTGGTATGACACTGCACTATCCAAACTGCAGCAAAAAGATATGACTACTGAATACTTAAAATGTGGCTAGTTTGAATTGAGATGTCTTGTGTCAGATATAAATTGAGATGTCTTGTGTCAAATATAAAAACTAGATATTGAACACCTAGTTTAAAAAAGAGCAATAGTATCAAAATATTGTTTTTATATTGATTACATTTGAATAATTTTTATTCATAAACAAAATATTAATGTTTTTATATTGATTACATGTTGAATGATATTGTGAGTATACTCAGATAAACAGCATTATTAAAGCCAATTTTACCTGTTTCTTTTTATTTTTTAAAAATGTTTCTAAAAAACTTAAAATTATCTATGTGGCTGAAGGCCAGACATGGTGGCTTACATCCTGTAGTCCCAGCACTTTGGGAGGTCAAGGAGGGAGGATCCCTTGAGACCAGGAATTTGAGACCAGCCTGGGAAACATAGCAAGATGCCATTTCTACACAAAACGTTTAAAATTAGCCAGGTGTAGTAGCCTGCACCTGTAGTTTTAGCTACTTAGGAGACTGAGGCAGGAGGATCACTTGAGCCCAGGAGTTCAAGGCTGCAGTGAGCTGTGATGGTGCCACTATACCCCTGCCTGGGCAACAGAGTGAGACCTTGTCTCTGGAAATAAAAAATATAAATAAAGAGATAAAATTACCTATGTGACTTATGTTTGTGGCTCCTTTATGTTTCTATTAGTGCCAGTAAAGAAGATTTGAATAGAAGCAAACCAAGAATCAGCATTTTCATTTCCCTTACTTTCCAGAAGAGAGAAAGGAATTCCAGCAAGTGGAAATAATCTGCTCAAAGGCACAAACCTGGTTGGAAAGAAGTGAGGAGCAGAGCTTTCATCTTTTGTTTCTGTGTCTCACGTTCTCTAAGTTACGTAGCTGACTCCATGAAAAATTTGAGGCTAGAGCAACAGACTTCCTTAAGACATTTACACATTGGAAACCATATTTCTTTAACCTTTAAGATACAGTCAGTGATTTTTAAGAATGTTCTGGGGATTTGCAATAGGATTGAGAGTAGATAGGAGTTAGGGGACTTTAATGTTCTATTTAATACCTCAGTGTTATTTTTAAACCTTGGGCATTACTATTAAAGAAAAAGAGGCCTAGGGGTTGGGAAAGCAGAGGCTTAAAAGAAACTGTGGCTTGAAATTCAAATCTGGAGATATTTGAAGTGGCTTTTTCTGCCATTATTGTCTTTGACATGTCTAACACCCTCAGCTAATTCTTGTTGCTTTCTTTGGGTTTTTTACTTTTTACATTACTAAAGCAAATCAACTGGTGCAAACTAATTTTTGAATCTGCAGCTGTAGCTCAAAAAACATGTTTTTCCTACTTTTGTAAGCAGCAGGCTCCTAAGAATGATTGGTGATTTTGTTTTAAAAGAATTCAAGTCCTGTCTTCTAAAGGGCACTTGCCAACAGAGTAGATGTTTCTATCCGAAGCTATTTACTACCATCATACTTGAGATTTTTTGCTTATGGCTTTCAGAGCTGTTACTTCTAAAGGCAGATTCTTTAACACAGGTTTGTTAGCTTCATAACATACGCAGGCTCCTCATGGTAGCAGCTGTGCTGAGTTCCTGAATGGAGAGATGATTTCCACAGTACATTTTATAGCCACACATGATTCCTGAAGATAATCTAAAACAAAAATTATTCTTATTTTTACTCCTTTATCATATGAGAGAAAGAAATACTTAGCTGGTCTGAGCAGTAATGTTTATAGCAGCATATTCTATTTTTGTGGCAGTTTCCTTTAAACACTGTCTCCTTACCTAAGAAAGGGACACATGCAGGTTGCCCATACCTAGCAGGACCTTTGGAGTACATATAGATACGGCATATATTCCCCCTTTTAACTTTTTGTCAGTATTTTCATCTTTTCTTTTTACTTCATCACTTTCAAGGCTTTTCAGCTCCTGAAACAAAAGATAAGCCTGTCCTAGAGGCAGAGGCTAATAACGTCTTCTTGAGGCACTTTTGTGAGACAAGTGCAAAAGCTCTAAAGGGATTTTTAAATTTGATTTCGTAAAGAGTTATTTTTCAAATACATCGTTAGATATCTGAGCCCACCTAGAAACTGAGTAACCTCCGTAATCTTGAGTTCCAAAATCTGCTTTTAATTCATTTCACATTCATGATTGTCAGCATCTATTATGTGCCAGTGTATGGTTATATCCATTGTAAGTAACCTTGGCAAGTAAAAAATGCTGCACAGAGGTCTGTGGACCACTCCTAAGGACCTTCAGAGTGGTAGCAAGGGGATGGAGAGGATGAAGCCAACAAGCCTGGACAGCTGAGTGTTCTGGCCTTAGTGCTGCACACTTATAGCCTACCTGCCCTTGAGCTTCTGATTGCTGCTTGGGGCTTTAAGTCCCTGAGCTGAGCTTTCCCAACCTTTGGACCCTTGCTGCCCCCACAGCTCCAGAAGCTGGAACATTTATCTATAACCCAATACTTGGGCCCAGGTCTCAGCTCCATCACAAACACCAGCTCTGTGACCTCACCTTAGCTCAGAATAGCCTCTCTTGGTTTCACACCCTGAGCTGTAAAACAAAGGAGTGAGACCCTTTTTTTCCTCTCACTTTTTTTTCTCTGTTTTTCAGCACTAACCTGTTAACCATGCTAGAGAGAGGAGGTAGAACCTCATCACAACTACCTTTTGGAAACAGTTTTCCTATACTAGAATAGGTGGCCTCAGTCACACTGGTGATGTTGTACAATGGAAGTTTCAGAGATATGCACGTGCCTGGGCCCTGCCTCAAACCAATTAAACAAAAATTTCTAGGGAGTGGGACCTGGGGATGAGTATTTTTAAAGAGCACACCAGCTAGTATGCAGCCAGTTTTGAGAACCACAGGTTGTGTAGAAGCATCAGGCCTTGAGAGGGACAGATGTAGATGTAAAATCCAGAGTTTACCACTTATTAGTTGTAAATCCATGGACAAGTCACTTAATCTCTCTGAGCCTCAGTTTCTCTATCTGTAAAATTGGAACAAAATTGTATCTGTCTCAAAGGTAGGCATGCCAATTCGATGAATTGTAATTGAGATGGATCTATTGCTGTGCTGTCCAGTATGATAGCCATTAGCCATATGTGACTATTTGAAGTTAAATTTTAAAATTTGGTTCCATAATTGCACTAGGCACATTTAAAGTGCTCAACAGCCATATATGACTAGTGGCTACCATATGGGACAGCAGATATATCAAATGTTTCCTTCACTGCAGAAAGTTCTAGGGACTGGAAAGTGCTGATCTACAGGATCTACTTTACTAAGATCCAAGTTTATTAAGGGAAAACTTATTTTTAACTGTGTTCTGGAAAATCCACTACATTAGCTTTGGTCAGGTAAATAGCAGAAAATACTTTTCTGTCCAAGGAAAACCAGGAATCATCCCTTATGTGGAGACATTTTTGCTTGTTTCCATATACCCATGAATGAATTTACCTAGAAGTAAACAAGCAAGTAGGAACATATAATCGATTCTACAAATAATGATCTTTCCTCCCTTCCCTCCCACCAGTTCTGGGGCTACACTTACCATTTAGTCCATTTGTTAAAGTAGAACATTAACTTCTTTCTGCCCTGTTTGTTCCTACCACAGGCACTAGACAGTGAAGCTGCCAGTGTGTGTGTGTGTGTGTGTGTGTGTGTGTGTGTGTGCGCGCGCGCGCGTGTGTGTGTGTGTGTGCGCATGCGCGCGTGCATGCGCATGCATGCATGTCACGGAAAAGGAAGGGGCACAAGGTGAAAGAAGGAGCTGGCAATGATAAGGGAAGTCCCTAAATAAATGTCTGTCAGTGAGAAAAGAAAAATCATACATAGGACATGTTTTATGATTTTATTATCTGTAATGTTTATTTCAGATATTTTAACAGCTCTTCTATTCAAAAAACTCCTTAGTATTATTTTGATTTGCCCATAGTGGAGACTCTGAGGTCAGATGGTCTGAGTTCAAAAGTATTTACTAGCTGACTGACCTTGGATGGTTTGCTTTACCTTTCTAAGTCTCAGTCTTTCCATTTGCAAAGTGGGGATAAATGTTGGTCTCCACACCTAAGAAGATTGTTGCAAAGAATAAGTGACAGAATACATGTAAAGTCTTAAGAATATAATCTAACAAACACCCAATAAATGCTCAGTGAATTTTTAAAAATTATTTAGAGAGGACATTTTATTATCAGCAAGCAGATGATATGACACTGTTAACTTCAGCAAGTAGAAGAAAAATACACATTCCTCATAGAAATTGTAAAGCTATTTAACAAATGTAATGCTCTTGTTTCTTTGTCATATCTTTTGGAACGTGTGGGCCTGTTTTTAAAAGAACATTTATAGTTCCTATGTTACATAAATGTTCCACTTGTGCTACTGTACTTGTTTAGTTAAGCACAGGCCTAGCAGCTGGGGAAGTGTCAAAGTCTGAAAAGCAACGGATTGTTGATTTGAGGTGCCCCGTGTTAAAAACTGCTGATATAACTAAGCCGTCTTAAAAACAAGGAAGGTAGTGGTTC
Organism: Cebus imitator; assembly: GCF_001604975.1. Taxonomy (NCBI): domain Eukaryota; kingdom Metazoa; phylum Chordata; class Mammalia; order Primates; family Cebidae; genus Cebus; species Cebus imitator. The sequence goes on from NW_016107718.1 coordinate 435,854, forward strand.
TTGATGGAAAAGAGACCACAACCTACCTCTTAAATTCACTTTATATGTGTTTTGTCTTCCTGCAATAATGTTTCTGTTGGAAAAGTGAGTTTATTATTATTTTTTAAACTGAGAGCATGGCGTATCTTTTGAGTTTTTAATTGTTTAGATGTTTCACACTCTTTTGTTTTGTTATGCACCGTGACAGTGTGACATACCTAAAGGACTAAGGACTAACTCCCCAGTGAGTAGAAAGTGCTATCATTTATTTTTAGAAAGGAAGCTGTATTGGTTCGTATAAGCTGCTTTTCCAGCTGAAATAACATAGCAGATTGGTGCTGTTTGAACACTGTTAATTGCTGAACATTCTTAAACTAGTAAATAGGCCTGATTAGCTGGACTCCAAACAGTAAGTCAAACAGACCAGATCACCTTTGATAAGATAAACACTCTATTAACCTTACATATTCCCATCGAATTATCTTCCAGGGATATGAAATGTTAAGCTATAAATGTCTTTTTTTTTCTATTTAGAAAGATTTTAGGAAAAATTGTTTGAGATATTTGAAGTTCAGTTACAGATCATTGTGTCCAATGTATGATTTAGTAGATAATTATCAGTTGCTATACTATTAGCTGAGAGGTGAACAGTAAAAATGGACCCATTCATAACAGAAAGTCCTGATTTACAGGATCATGTTGTACCCTGTCATTTCTGTTTGGGCAACTGCAAACAAACAGTAATAACTCTAACAAAAGAATAGTGAGCTTTTAATAAAAAAAAAAAAACGTCGTTTAGGTTCTTTATTAGTCCCTTATATCTCAAAACTAGAATGCTTTCTAGAATAAAATTCCTCTTTTACTCACCTTTTCAAATATTCACTGGAAGCGCAACTCTAAGATTTCTTCCATTTTCCGGATTCTAGAGCATTCATGTTAAAAATAAGTTTGCAATATTTTATTTAATAATTAAAAAATTATTTTAATTAAATATTGCTGATGTAAACAATGCCGGTTCCCTTAACCCTAGAAATGGAGTCTGGAACACAGCAAAATGACCGAAATATGGTATCATGTCCAGAATCAGGAAATGTAAGTTTCAGAGTATTGTCAACTTGCTTTGTGAGCTCAAATAGTTTAAAGGAAGTTTGCTTATCAATAGGAGGTACAGGAAGTTTAAATGATTTGATGAGGAAGTTTCCTTATCAATAAAGTATAGGGGTGAACTAGTATTTCAGAGTTTTTTTTCCAGGTCAAAATTCAATAATAAGGTATATTTTATAATATTAAAAATACCTTTTTCTTTGCTTACTATTGAAAAATAGCGAGTAGAAAGAAGAAAAAGGAAACATCTACAGTCCCACCAGTCACCTTTAAAATTATTGTATTATCTTCTAATCTTTTTGTTCTACACTTAAAAGAAATTAGAGTTGAGTTCATGTAGCATATTATATATGCTTAACATTATAAAGTCAAAAACTTTATAAACATTTAAAAATGATTATGCGAGTATAAGCATTTATCTTCTTATTGGGTAATTTACATAGTATCATTTAAAAAATTAATTAATTTTTGATCTTTAATTTTAGAGATGGGAGTCTCACTGTCACCCAGTCTAGAATGCAGTGGTGCAATCATAGCTCACTGTAACCTTGAACTTCTGGGCTCAAGTGATACTCCCACCTCAGCCTTTCAAAGTACTGGGATTACAGGTGTGAGCTACCACACTCAGCCCATTTTAGAAAAGTATTATAAGCAATGCTTTAGGGAAAATATTTGTACTTAAGTGTCGCTCTTCCTCTAACTCTATTTAATGTTATCTCCACAGGAGAGAGTCCTAGAAGTGGAAATACTAGGTCAAATATATGAATAATTTAAAGGCTCTTGTGCATTTGCTTTCCAAAAAAGTTAACTGACCTGTATTACCATCAAAAATTTATTACTGCACAGAAAGATGCCCATTTTGCCACAAGGACGTTGGATAATTTTTATAAAGAATTAAATATATGGTCCTCCTATGCTTGGTCTCTTAAGATTTGAAATTTTAACCAAGTATGAAGCTGTAAATTCCATATTGTCTATTCCTTTCACACAAAGAAAAGCCTTGTTTCACAATCACAGGCTGTGTGTCTGCTAGCTGTTAGTGAACTTTAAGACTGCAGGTTGGCTTGGCATAGATTGTTATGAGGCCCATACTCTAAGGGTATTTTAAGGATAATAATCTAAATTTGCCTGTGTTTTCCAGGCTAGTTAATGGGTACAAACATACAGTTTGATAGAAGAAATATGTTCTAATGTTTAGAGTAGGGTGACTATAGTTAACAACAATGTATTTTTTTTTTTTTTTTTTTTTTGAGACAAAGGTCTCACTCTTTCACTCAGGCTAGAGTGCAATGGTGTGATCTTGGCACACTGCACCCTCTGCCTCTGGAGCTCAAGAGATTCTTGTTCCTCAGCCTCCTGAGTAGCTGGGATTATAGGCGCACACAACCACACCAGTTTAATTTTTGTATTTTTAGTAGAGACTAGTGTCACCATGTTGGCCAGGCTGGTCTCAGGCTCAGGCTCCGGAGCTCAAGTGTTTCACCCGCCTCAGTCTCCCAAAGTTCTGGGGTTATAGGCGTGAGCCACCACAACCAGCCAACAATGTATTTTATATTTCAAAATTGCTTGAACAGAGGACTTGAAATTTGTCCAGCACATAGAAATTGTAAATACTCAAATAATTGATGTAATCACTACTTACTGTATGTATGTAACAAAATATCACTTGTACCCCATAAATATTTACAAACATTGTGTATCAATTTTTTTTTCTGCATGCACTTAGGGGATATGTGTATCAATTTTCTTAAAAAGTGTTTGAGGCAATGTTGGGCTCTATTTTCAGTAACAGATGAATTAGATCTCACTGAACTAACCTTCTGCAGGTAAGAACTATAGACTCTGGGAAATTACAGTAACAATATGCAGCAGCTAAAGGTTCAGAATAGTGAGCAGAAGCATATGGATCCTGATGAGAAATGCATGCTTGAACAAGATGAGGGAAATTAAAGAAACTTCTAAAGAGAATTCTCTAAATGGATTTTATGGACTGGAAAACTCCATGTTATTAAGATGACAATTGTCCTCCCAACTGATATATAGAATCATTTCAATTCCAATCAAAATCCTAGAAAGGATATAAAAAGAAATTGACTTTGACATTACCAGTGATGCCATGTGGATATCAGGTGCCTCCTGATATTATGTGATAAGAAGAGTACTTCTCTATGCTTTTTTTTTTTTTTTTTTTTTTTTTTTTTTTTTTTTTTTTTTTTTTTGAAAACCCATGAAAACCATCAGATAAACCAAACTGGGGGACATATCATGAAATACCTGACCAATCCTCTTCAAGATTGTTAAGGTCATGTATGAAAAATAAGGCAAGTCTGAGAACTGTCATAGAACAGGAGACTGGGGAGACAGGGTGACTAAATGCAGTGTGATATTCTAGATTAGGTTAGAAAGAGGACATTAATCAAAAACTGGTGAAATCCAAATAAAGTATTTAGTTTAGTTAGTAGTGATAGACCAATGTGGGTTTCTTAGTTTTGACTGATGTACCTCAGTAATGTAAGATAATAATATTAGGAGAAGCTGAAAACTGGGTGAAGGGTAAGTGAGAACGATACCACTTTCACAATGTTTCTGTAAATCTAAAATTATTCCAAAATAAAAAGTTTATTTTAAAAAGTTGTCGAGTTTATTCTAAAATTTATGGAAGGGCAAAGGACCTAGAAAATTCGAAAAAATTTTGAAAAAAAAAATAAGGTATTTAGACTTTTTACATCAGTGTAGTGTGGGAAGTAGAAAAAATACTTATTAAAAATTTAAAAATAGACTTCCTGATTTCATGACTTATAAAGCTATAATAATCAATACCTTGTTATCAGCATAAAGATAGAGATATAGCAGTGGAACACAACAGAGAGCTCAGAAATAGACCCTTACTTATATGATCACCTGATTTTTAGCAAAAGCACCAAGGTAATTCAGTGGGGAAAAGGATACTTTTTCTAACAAATGACACTAGAACAATTGAAAAACAATTTTTTCTTTATGGAAAAAATAAACATTGATCCTAACCTTAGACCCTCCACAGAAATTAACTCAACATAAATTGTAGATTTAAATGTAAGAGCTAAAGCTATACTCCCTCTAGAAGAAGAATTATAGGAGAAAATATTTGTAGCATTAGGTTAAACCAGTGGTTCTTGCCAGGGATGATTTTGTACTGCAAGAGACATTTGGCAACATCTGGAGACATTTTTTGTTATCACAATTGGAGTGGAAAGGGTACATTTGCTAGCCAGTTGGTAATGGCCTGAGATGCTGATAAACCTCCCGCAATACACAAGAGAGCCGCTACAACAAAGGTCAGGATGTGCCAAGTTTGAGAAAGCCTAGGTTAAGAAAGAATTTCTTAAATAGATCACAAAAATCATGATTCTTTCAAGAAAACAATCAACAATGGACTTCTCCCAAATTTAAAATTTTATTCTGTGAAAGATACATTAAGAAAATGAAAAGGCAAGCCACAGGCTGAGAAAAAGTATTTGCAAAACATATCTTTGACCAAAGGTTTGAATTTAGAATATATAAAGAACTCTCATAGCCAATAATAAGAAAATAAACAACGTTGAGCAGTGGATTTGCACAGATGCTTCAAAAAAGCACGTCAAAGTTTGCCCAGTAAGCACATGAAAAGGTACTCAATGTCACCACTTATCAGAGAAATGTGAATTAAAACTGAAAAATGTGAATTAAAACACACTCACTAGAATGGCTAAAATTAAAAGCCTGGCAACCTCAAGCACTGACAAAGTTGTGGGACAACTGGAACTCTCCTACTTTGCAGGTGGGTCTGCAAAGTGCCTCAGCCACTCTGGAAAACGACTTGATACTGTCTTACATAGTAAGCACATGCTTACCATATAACCCCACACTCTCCAACTTTGTAGTGTTTTGCCAAGAGAAATGAAAATATGTGTCCATACAAAGAGTTGTATGTGGATATTTATAACCACATTATTTGTAATGGCCTCTAATGAAACAATCCAATTATCCATCAACTGGGTAACTGATCAATTATGGTATAATCATACAATGGAATTCTATTTTGCAGTAAAAAAGAAATATTGATAACATGGATGAATTTCAAAAACCTTATGTTAAAAGAAGTCACAATGTTATATTCCATATGATTCCATTCATTTGACATTCTAGAAAAGGTAAAACTATAGCTACAGAAAGTAGAGCAGTGTTTGCCTGAGGCTGGGTGTTAGGGGGAGAGTGGAGGAGGATCAGTACAAAGAGGAAATTTTTGGGGGTAATGGAAGTATTCTATGACTTGATTGTGGCCATGGTTACATGACTATATACAATTCTGATAACTCATCAAACTGTATATTTAAAATAAGTGAATTTTGTGTTAAATTTAACTCAGAGATATATATTGAAAAAAGAATTTGAGACTGAAATTAATAATACACTATTATTAAAAGAAGATGAACCAAATAATGAAGGAAAAAAGTTAATTGTACCTAAAAGACGATAATTATTGCAGTTGAGCACTAAATTTAGCTTCCAGGTTCCTGGCAGATGATACAAAAATGAAAACTGCGTGTGCTATATATTTTTTATTATGCCATAAATGGAAAAGTCAGAAACCTGTCAAAAGACTACATATTTTAACAAGCGGAAAGGAGTAATTTTCTGTGAGAATCATCACATAAGGACATTAAATATCACACTGGGCAATAGTTTTCGAAAAACTTTTAAAAAGTTAGAAATATTCTTCATATGGCTGACTCTCATACTGACCATGAATAAACCATTTTCTGCTGAGGAGCTAAAATAAAGTACATAGCTTCTGTTTCACCCCTTGGAGCAGCTTCTCAGATGTCAATAACCTGACTAAGATAATTGATGTGTGCTTAAGCACAAAGGAGGCATGGCTGAGGTCCATGGAGAAGGACTGAGATATGATTTTTTAAAATGAGGCTTGTAAGTGCTGACATTTTTATAAGAGTCAATCTGACCCCAGTGGAGCTCATCCCACATTGCATAGGGTCTATCTGCTTAAACATATAAACAAGCATTCTGTTGAGTTCCTAAGTTTTAAAACATAACAGAGGAGAAATGGCTTTGTCCTGAGAAATTCCATTGGTAAGAATCAGTAGTTACCTGCTTCTTCTATCAAACTTTAATATAATTCATGTATAAATGTTTTGATTTGAGCTGGTCTGCAGCTTGGTAAGCCTGCCAAGTTGCCTTCAAGATACAAGCTCAGATAATTACATGAGTTGACCTACTGAATTGTTTCAGGGAATTTGAATACTGCTGAAGTTTGTATGTGGAAAATGAAGATTTGAGTCTTTGCATACTTGATATTAGATTGCTGTTGATTTCAAAAGCAACAGATCAACAGGTTCCATTATGTCTTGTGGTCTCAGATCATTAGCAGAGGAAAGGATTCCTGAATTCCCATCTACTTACTGTTGTCAGGGTCCAGTGCAGACCGTTTCCATATGATAAAAGTAAGGAGGCTTTGGAAATAGTTATATTAAATCTTTTCAGGGGTTAGAATTTGCGTTGTGAAGTGCTCATCCCTTTCTACTCCAAATACCTCCTTCATCCAATACATGATCCAGATCTGGGCAATGAGAATACCACATACTCCTGGCCACAGTAAGAAGTCATGGGACAGGGTGGTTAAAGCCTAGGTTTTGGAGATAATCTATATGGTGAACATATGACATCGTAGCTGCTCTAATAGTCTACATGGTATACATATGATCATAGCAGCTCAAAATCTTTTGACCTTCATATTTTCACAGTTGCCTTCATTATGAACTTCACCTTCCCAAGGTAGCATAAAAACTAAAACAAAAAGCTGTGTTCCTGTCTCCCCCAAACTAGTGACCAGTTATATGGCCTCAGTGAAACTAGTCTGTTACACTAAGGAAGACTTTACTCAGAAGTGAGATATAGGATGAACGAGGGTGGTCACAAGGCATCATTTTGCTGGCTCCAGAGTGGATTGCAGATTTTAGGCTCAGCGGTGGCAGCATCTTCATTCAGCCAGTTCTGGAGTATGATACTAAGAGAATCCTAAGACAATGCCTCAAAACAGACCAGATGGGCTTCAAGCTCTAGCTGCAAAGCCAACTCAAGTGTTTCCTCTGTGATAACTTTCCTGATTCTGTGAGTCAATCTCATCCTCCTTTGTGCCCACCTTTAACAGTGATAATTATTTTCAGGATAGTGATGCTTTTATAATGGCTTCTTTGGATACTTTTTAATCTAGAAGCTCGTGTGTGTGTGTGTGTGTGTGTGTGTGTGTGTATGTGTGTGTGTGTATGTGTGTGTGTGTGTGTGTGTGTGTAAAATATCAGCACTGAGAATATTATACAAGGGCACTCTGGCACATACCACGGAAACAAATGGAGATGTCTATTGTTATACATCTATTGTCTATTATTATGCAAATGTAACACTTGTTCATGTTTATGTCTTTCCTAGCACGCTAATGATTCTCAAACTTCATTATACGTAATAATCACCTGTTAAGATGTGTATTCCTCGGCTCTACCCACAGAGATTCTGATTCATTTGAGATAGAGTGGGTCCCAGGAATCTACATTTTAATAACTTTTCAGGTGATTTGGAAGCACATGGTTCATAGATCACACTTCTATAAACATTAAACTATACCTGAACCCCATACACATTTTTCATCCTTATTTCTCCTTATTTACTGATGTTAGTCCAGTGCCTGGTACATGGTTAAGTATTGGTGCAATGGCTAAACTTGTTCATTGCATAAGAAATAGTTAAAAAAAAAGACAGGAATATTGAAAATAATGATATGTTTCATATTTATGTTGCTAAAAAAATCTCAGAATGTATAATGTATAATGCTTTGGAACCAAAGAAGCAAACTTAGTAGTATTTTTCTGTACAATGACTCAACAGATTCTCTAAGGGTCAAGCTTTTGGTTCAGTTGGTTTCCCCTAAAGTTAGGATTCATTTTCCATGCATGGTCAAACATAAGACACTGTGTATTGATTTTTTATTCACATATTTACCAGGGGAAGCTGTGCCTATAGGTCTGACATGTTTATCTCTAAAGAGGGTGTCTTTATCTAGACCTTGAATGCTTGCGTTCTGGCAGCACTTCTCCTACTGCTCTTTCAGCCCTCCTCTCTGTGACACTATCTTTGCGTGTCAGGAGCTTAAATTTGAGAAAAACAGCATTTGTGAAATAGTACCTTCTAACACACAAACAGATATTGATGACGGTGGAGATAACTTAATCACAGTGCTGCAGATAAAAGCTCAATTATTTCTCCAGCTTCTCTTTGCCCAAGTTTGTTTGAGTAGCTAGGTAGGATAACAGAGCTAACAGCAGGTGAACATGGTTTGGCAAGAGAAGAGAAAGATCAGGAACAAAGATCCATAGCTCAAAGCACTCAGAATAGATGTATCCACCCACTGATCCCAGTCAAGGAGGTTTTGTATTGCTCATTTCCATCTGTGAGATTTCTGTCATGCGGTGTCCTGTTCAGATGGCATCTTCTCCAGGAAGACTTTCTGGGTATTACCCAACCTGCTCCAGTAGGATCTTGCCATCCTCAGAAACACTATGTCATAATTTTCTGAATCTCTCTCTTCCACCAAACCGTCAGCGTTCTGAGGGCAGGGTACTAAGTTATTTCCAAGTTATTTCACTTAGGATAATGGCCTCCAGTTCCATCCATGTTGTCACAAATGACATTTGATTTTTTTTAAATGGCTGAGTAGTTAGTATTACATGGTATCTATATGCCACATTTTATCTGATCCTCCATTGATAAATAGTTAGGTTGATTTCATATCTTTGCTATTGTGAATAGTTCTGCAGTAAACATACAAGTGCTGGTATCTTTGTGATAGAATGATTTCTTTGGGTAGGTACCCAATAGTGGGACTGTTGGATCAAATGGTAGTTCTATTTTTAGTAATTTGAGAAATCTCTATGCTCTTTCCATAGAGGTTATCCTAATTTACATTCCCACCAACCTTGTATAAGCATTCCCTTTTCTCCACATTCTCACCAATATCTGTTGTTTTTTGACATTTTAATAATAACCATTCTGACTGGTTTTAGATGGCATCTCATTGCGGTTTTAATTTGCATTTCTCTGACAATTAGTGATGTTGAGCATTTTTTTTACCTGTTTATTGGCTGTTTGTATGTATTTTTTGATATTTTTAGTAACTTTACTGACTAATCAGTTTAAGAACATTTTTGATCTCCTAGTAAGACCCCTGTGCCTTTTTATAGTTAGTCTTATTCCTATACCAAGACCCAGGAAACTACTAATCTACTTTCTGCCTATATATTTGCCTTTGTTGGACAATTAATATAAATGCAATTATATGACATGTGGTCTTTTGTGTCTGGCTTGTTTTCCCTTGCATAACTTTTTTGAGGTTCAATCCATGACATAGCATTTATTGCTGAATAGTATCCCATTGTATGGATATGCCATATTCAGTATATCCACACTTTTTTTAAAGAGACACAGTTTCATTCTGCTGCCTAAGGTAGATTTGCTTGGTGTGATCATAGCTTACTGCAACCTTAAACTCCCAGGCTCAAACAATCTTCCCATCTTAGTCTCTTGGGTAGCTGGGACCACAGGCATCGGTCACCACACCTGGCTAATTTATTTTTTGCAGAAACAGGGTCTTGCGATGTTTCCTAGGCTATTCTCAAACTCCTGATTTCAAGTGATCCTCCTGTCTTGATCTCCCAAAGTGCTGGGATTACAGGCATGAGCCATGGCACCAGGCTTACATACTGATTGATTGACATTTCAATTGTTTCCAGTTTGGGGCTATTACAAATAATTCTGCTATGGACATTCATATGCTAGTCTTTGTGCAGATACATGTTTTTATGTTTCTTCTGTAAATACTTAGGAGTGGAATTGCTGGACCATTTGGTAGTTTTATGTTTAACTTCTTGAGAAGCTGCCAAATTGTTTTTTAAAGTAGCTGCACCATCTTATATTCCCACTAGGAACATATGAGTTCCCATTTCTCTACATTCTCAGCAATATTTGCTATTGTCACCTTATTTATTATAACCAATTGAGTGAAGTATGAAGTAGCATCTCATTTTTTTTCCCTAACTAAATGGTGTTGAACATCTTTTCATGTTATTATTAGCCATTATATTTGCATATCTTCTTTAGTGAATTATCTGCTCACATATTTTATCCATTTGTTGACTGGGTCATTTGTCTTTTTAAAAAAATGTGTTGAATTTTTTTTGGAATAGTCTAGATATAAGTCCTTCATCAGACATCTGTTTTGCAAATACCTCTTGCAGTCTGTTACTTGTCTTTTTATTTTCCCAGTGATATCTTTTATAGTTACAAAAGTTTTAAATTTTGATGAGGTCCAATTTATCAAATTTTTTCTTTTATGGGACATGTTTTTAGTTTCATATCTAAAAACATCTTTGTCTAATTTAAGGTCTTTAAGATTCTCTCCTATGCTGTTATTTAGCTTTTACATTTAAGTTTATAACCCTTTTTGATTTAATTTTTGTATATAGTGTGAATTAAGGGATATAAACTTATCTTTTTGCATGTGGGTAGCCAGTTGTCCACACTTGTTTTATAAACTGACATCTGTCAGGAGCTTGGCTATGTAGTAGGCACTAGAGATACAAAGGTGAAAGGTGCAATTTCCAGCTTCGAGTATAGTCAAGGGAGGTACATGTCCATAACTATGGAGAATAGAACACAGGGATATACCAACTCAAGAGCTGAAAACTGCAAGAAGAATGAGTCTGAGGTAAAACCAAGGAGGTGGCTTTGTTGTCGTCAGGGAAAAGACCTATATATGTAAGCCTAGTTTAGTGCTTCCTTGTTCTCTTAACATACTAGTTTGACATCATCTGTTTTGAGGTATAAACTCAAAAAATTTACGACTAATAAAGAGTTCAGGTATTGATGTTTGCTAAAAATTATCTTTTTGTAAAAGGCAATTGATATTCTTAGATTGGGGACTGTAGTGATATTTTCAAATTTATCACACTTCAGGTTATATTTTGTGAAAATGTCTCCCATGTAGACCTTATTAAAAATGGCTAAAATTCTGGGTTAGTGGATGAATATTGGATTAGAATTCAAGAGATTTAGACTTTGGACTACCACTAATTAACTTTGTGTTCCTGGCACATCATCTAAATCCTTAGACCCTCAATTTGCTCCCAGTATAAGGTGGCAGTTCATTTCCAAGATCCTTTTCAGACTGAATGTTGTCTTTGTTCATTGAGTCAACACTTATTGAGTATTCACTTTGTGCCAGACACCGTGAGGCACTATTAAGCAAAGGTAAGACAAAGATACCAGATGATTTTATAGTGAGGGATGTGAAAACAAATCATTAAAAGATAATGTTGCAAATTTTGTGCTAGTTCTGTGATTACCTGTGTTTAGAAACCCATTTCTTCTGAGCAAGAAGTTAACAGGGAAAGAAGAATCAAGAAGGAAAATGACCCAAAGATCAGCTTAAGGAATGTGCCTGCAAAAGAGAGTTCACATGTCAGACATGGAACAGAGGAATTTCAGCCTGCTAGTTACAACCAACCTTTGGACAATGAGATTTCCTCACACTGTGATAAAAAGGTGTATTTACTTCCTTAAGAGAAATAAAAGAGAAAGGTACATAACACTTGGGACTGTATAAAGAACTTGGCTGACATTGAGTAATCAATTCTCTTTATTGTATTCCAAATCATAATGAGTATTTCTCATATTTCGGATTTTCCCAAAGAGCAAACACACAGTGTAAGATACTTTGTTAAGGAGTATGTTTTTATATTGTTAGAACATGAATCTGTTATAAATTAATTTCATGCCCCCTCTCAAGACTTTTCTTTCAGTTTCTGAATCACATTCTCAAATATACTTCCTGAGCTTTCTTTATCAATACAGCACCTTCAAATCTGAACTAAACTAACCTAATAGTCTTTTTGTGTAATGTACAGACACTGAGCCTATGACTTTTAAAAGCTTTTCAGACCAGGGAAGTCTATGTTCCTTTGGCTTGAGATCCCCCTTGAATTCTTCTTTTCCCCCGACATATCACAGGCAGTTCCTCTTCTTGGCAATAGGCAATCTGGGGCTACTTATATGTGAGTAACGGAAATGTCTACAAAGTTATAAGAAAATTAAGCTTATATTCATATAGCCTTATAATCTTTATTTGGCAAATGTACCATTTAGGAGCCACTATTGTTCAAGTGTACTTACATGAGCCTTAATTATACCATGTGTTTTGAAAAGGCCTTGCCTGATCTATTAGGATGCTTGGTTGCAAGTGACAGAAATCCAGCTCAAATTAGCTCAAGCAAAAAAAAGAATTCATTGATTCTTTTACCTAGGAAGTTTAGGTGTGGAATTAACTTTAGTCTAGCTGAATTCAGGGCTTTAGTAGGATTCCTGGCTCTCTTGTCCTCTGTCAATCAATTTATCATTTCTCTGGGTCGGGTCCTTTGCATGTGGTAGTCAAAGATGGCCTATGACTGCTCTAGTCTTAGCTGGTCTTTGTAAGTTGAAATCAGAGGAAGAGAGACTCTTTGGGATCCATATACTGGATCTCATCTGGGGACCCTGGTTTAGCTTGGTGGTTTAGCTTGCCACCAATCTTTGTGAACAGAAGAAGGTATGAAGATTGACTGGTCTGAGGACTGTCTTAGCTCCCGAAGCCAGGGGAGAGCAAGGTTCTCTGACTGAGAAACTCTCCATATCCACGTGGAGTGAATGCCTGGCAAACACAAACAATAGATGCCCATTACATTGGTTAAGGTGTTGTTAAACACTTTTAAGTGAGTGAAGCACTGACCTTCATCTGTCATAAAAATGCAAAGCTGCTATGAATAATTTTACAGTATTTATCTTTGAAATAATCTCAAATATTTTAGATATCTATTTAACTCAATTTCTCTCAATCTTTCTTATGGTAATATACTGCCTTTTCACTGAGTTGACATTCATATTCTTAGTATTTATTTTCAAATTTTGACCAGGCACAGTAGCTCATGCATGTAATTCTAGCACTTTGGGAGGCTGAAGCAGGAGTATTGCTTGAGGGCAGGAGTTCAAGACCAACCTAGGCAATGTAGCAAGCTCCCATCTCTAAAAACAAAATAAAATGAATTAGCCAGACATGGTGGCAGGCATCTGTAGTCCCAGCTACTTGAGAGGCTGAGGTATGGGGATTGCTTAAGCCCAGGAGTTCACAGCTGGAGTGAGCCATTATCACACTACCGCACTCTACCTAGCCTAGGTGACAGAGCAAGATTCTGTCTCTTAAAAAAAAAAAATCAAATTTTATCAAGTTTTTATAAATATTCTCATTGTGATTGCTTACACAGTTTGTTTCACAGTAAAAAATTACAATTATTCTAGTTGACAGAGATCATTTAAAAATTAGTTCTTCTTTAATAACTTGTGTTGATTATTTAGAATTAAAATAGTTATTTCGATGAAATTTGTCTAAAATCCTTGCTGAAGACTAGAAAAGAGTTTTTAAGTCACCACAGTTATAAGATTTAGGTAAACCACATTTCCTTTGTATAGAACATTTTCAATTATCAGATCTTGACCCTGATAAACTTTCTGATAGGGGAAAATTCCAAAACACATATGAAGGAGAGAATTATATTCAGGAGTTTTAAATAGCAAGTCCAAATACAGTCATCTTTTTTTCATACTCATAAATTAGGACAGCTCCAGCTTTTAAAATAGAGTAAGAAGAAGGGGTGGCATACATTCAGAACAAACCAACATTTAAATATAGCATGTTAGAATTCTTTGCATATCGAAGACCAGTAATAAGATGTAAGTTGATTTGGGCTTTAGAAACCATTCTGGATGTTAGGTGGTCATACCATGTGCTATATTTTAGAGCCTTATGGGAACTCTGTCATAGGATAAAAGAAGAAATGCAATCATATTACAAAAAGGCCCTGCTTAATTGTTATCATTAACTCTCCTTGGACCATGTCCAGTGTAGATACATTATATGCAGAATTCCTATGCTTATGGCTAATTTTAGCAAGAGCATATCTTGTTCCTTCAATCTACTGGTCATACATGTAGAAACGTTACGTGAAAGGATGACTTTTTCTTAGGAAATGCACACTGAAATATTTAGTGATAAAGGTCATTATGTCTTCAACTTATTCTCAAATGGTTTAGAACAACAGCATGACAAAATAGCATGATTTTTAAAAATATAAATGTTCCCTAATCTACTTAACCAGTCCTATGCTGACAATTATATGGGGAGACAGAGGGATAAACTGGATAACTTCAGCTCAAGTGATCAGGTTTACTTCAAGTAGCTTTATTATTTGGCTTGAAATGCTATATATTCCAAAGTTTTAGGTCATAATTCAAAGTCAATATATATGCCAATATTGAGTATACACTAAAAAAAAAAAAAGCTACCTCAAAAAACTTCTGGCAAAATTTGGGAATGTGGTCTTTAACAGATAAGAGATTTCAACAAAATTTTTGAATATAGAAAACAGAGAGGAAGATGCTAGAACACAAGTCTCCAAGTTGAAAGGACCCACTGAGTGCTTAGGGCAGTGAATGAAGAGACCCTTGTAAAGCAACTCTTCAAGAATTCTTAGCACCCCAGGATTAAAGAGAAAATGCTGCCAGCTTCCAGACAGACCAGGTCACATACCATACATAGAATGGCAGAGGACATCTCAACAGAAATATTGGTGATAGAAGTCAGTAGAATAATGCCACTAGAATTCTGAGAGAAATTGTTTTTCACTCTAGAATTCTGTACTTAGCAAAACCATTAATCAGTTGTGAGGGCAGAATAAAAACAGTTTTAGATAAAGGAAAGTTTAAAAAAATCATCTCCTTTGACTCTTGGGAAACAACTGATATATATCTGTGCCAACAGAATAAGGGCACTACTCAAGAAAGATGTAGCCCCAGAGTCCAAGAGATAGACAGAGGATGCAGCAGAGGAAATTAGAGACGAAAATTTCAGCTAGGCATCAATCCTAGAGAGCCTACCAGTTGCAGACTGGAACAAGAGAACAGACACTCTGGAATAGAAATAGGGGGAAGAAATGAAATAGATGTATTCTCTGGTAACACTAGAAGGGTTAGAAAGTACTGTTGATTGGTGTGTGATCTAATGAAGCTTTGGAAAAAATGGTCAGATATGCAAATACTGATAAATTAGGTAATTTCAGCAGTATATATATATTTTTTAGAAACAGAAGTAACTAGAAGAAATAGCTATACGGATGAAAATGATTACCATGGGGAAAAATGCAGCAAAGACTGATGAATTTGATTATCACCTTTTTAGCACTATTTGGTTATGTTATCACATATATCAGTTATATTGATTAAAAATAAAAACCAAGTGAAAATAAAAGCAATTCAAACTAAAATAAACCATTTAAGGTGTTAGTGATAGGGGAAACTAGTTGTAGGGAATATGGGAATTCTATCTTCACAACTTTATGTAAATTTTATGTAAATCTGTTCTAAAAATAAAATCTCTTCTTAAAAATGTAATTGGAGAAACAAGAAAAATTAAAAACAAGAGTACAACATAATGCATACTCTAGAGTATGTTAAATGTAGTACAATAAACTTAATGAACATCAAGATGTACAGAAAATAAAATTCACTTTTGACTTTTAAGATAAAACTAAAAATAAGGTATTGTATCATTGTTAATATTGTTTATATACATCTTAGATTTTGAGTTATTCAATGTTATCATTATCAGTTTATTCTTCACAAAAATACGATTTTTAAAATAACGAGCGAATACCTAAGTTTAACTGGTTGACAGACATTTTTTCCACTAATGGATTAATATAGATTTGGATTATGACTGTGCAATTTCACCTTATAACCCTGTTTAAATTTCCCAAGTCACATGAGAAGTTGTGAAGGACTAGTTGGAGATGGGATGGTCAATGAAAATATCCGACTAGGATGTATCTTCAGAATGTTGTACTTAGCAGGACTGTCTAATCTTTTGGCTTTCCTGGGCCACAATAGAAGTAGACTGTCTTGGGCCTCATATGATATACACTAACAATAGCTTATGAGCTAAAAAAGAAAAATCACACACAAAAAAAGAAAATCTTACAATGTTTTAAGAAAGTTTACAAATTTGCCTTGGGCCACACTCAAAGCCATCCTGGGCCACATGCGTCCTGCGAGCCCAGGTTGTATGCTGTGTTGTTGAGCACAATTGCTCCCCTGTTCCTCTCCATCAGTTTGGCTCAGTGGTAGTCCTCTTTCATAGAATTAAGTGATTTATCTGCTGACTTTGGCTGAATGGCGCTTAGAAATCAAATGTTCTGATGCCAGGGGTAGGGGTGTCACTTTGCTCTGGGGCACCAAGATTATGTTGTGTCTGCTGTTTCTGTCATCAGAACAGGCACTAAACTTGAAAACGTCAGTCAGTGAGACTGACCTTGAAGCAAAACCATGGTGAATATACAGTGCTTGGACAGGGCTCTTTAGCATGTTTTAAGCAGGATTACTTATTTCCTTATTACTTTCTATACGTTTTAAATTCTTTTTTATATTTTAAGAACTAGACATTGCAGGAAACACTTCTTATACCCTGTTTTTACTCTGTGGATCCAGCAATTGAAAACGACAGCCTTGTAATAGCTAAATATCTAAGCTTTAAAAACATATTTTTTAAAGCCCTGATTGGCATAGTAACCTATAATTTTATTTTCTTTTTTGGCATCACCCATTTTATATCTTATACTTCTAGCTTCCCTCAATCACATAATTATCAGATATTCTTGTGGATTTTAAAAGGTGGTTTTAATGTCATATTCTTCAATTAATTGACCAGTTTGCTTCCATTAAGTGTAATCGCTTGTGCTTGGACTTCCTGCCTATGGGACAGAATTTAGCTGAACAGTACCCTTTGAGGTTTTTCCCCTGGTTTGTTGAATTTACTATTAGTTCCTGCTCAAAGCAAGAAATCTTGGAGGTGGTTCTAGAGTGTTTTTTTCATTGTATGTGCAGATTAAGCTTCCCTAAGACTAATGCTCTTTGTGGGTGCAAGACTGGATTAACCATCTTTGATTCTGTTGACTTTCACTGTGTGAAAAATGACTAAATAAACTTCATTTCTTTGGCTCTTTATTTGACTTTTGAATTTAGTTATAACTGTTTTGCAGGCTGTTATGGACTGAATATTTGTGTCTCCCCAAATAGAGCTTTATATTGAAGCTCTAACCTCCAATGTGTTGGTATCTGGAGGTGAGCCCTTTGGGAGGTAATTAGGTTTACAAGAGGTTATGAGGATGGGGCTCTTGTGACATGATGAGATTAGTGCCCTTTTAAGACGAGGAAGATGTGCACACACTGAAGAAAGGCCATGTGAAAGTGCAGTGAGAAGGTGGCTGTACACAAGCCAGAAAGAAGGCCTTCACCAAAACTGAATCAGCTGGCATCTTGATCTTGGACTTCCCAGCCTCCAAACTGTAAGAAATAAATGCCTGTTGTTTAAGTCACACTGTCTATAGTATTTTGTTATAACAACCTGAGCTAAGATACAGACCTTCTCCAACTTCTCCAGTTTTTTTTTTATTAAATGTAAACAGAATAGCACAATTATCAAACCCTATTGAGTATATGGAGGTGAAATTCTCCTACTTCCTTTATATCTATCACCCATTCACTTTTCCTGTTACTATACTCTAAAACCAAATCCAAAACTAGATGATTTTTGAAGATAATATGCTTATGTTTATATGCTCCTTATTTATTTTTTCATTTGGTTATACATATTTTTTTTTGTTAGCAACTTAGATGAGTGCTGTATGTATATGTCATTTTTTTCCTTTTTTTCTGGTATTTATTCCTCCAACAACCTGCTTATAATGCTGTTTTTTTGGGGGAAGGAATGTTTTCCCTTCCTCACTCTTTAATCCATGTGGTTGAAGAGAGGCTTACCTCATCCATGGTTTCAGGGATAAGCATGCTATTCAAAACAAACCAAGACAATTAGAGAAATACATTTTCCTAACCATGCTGATTGGTTCTGAAATAAACAAGTGACTCAATTCAGGCCAATGACAGATAGGCTCAAATCTTTTGCTGACATAATTTTAATGAGAAGCTCAAGCCTACATGGAGGAAAACAATGCTGAGGCATGGAGAGAGCAGGAGAATCCTTGTGATATTATTTGTTTTGTTTTTTAAAAAAATTCATTTATTTTAGATATAAGGAGTACATATGTAAGTTTGTTACATGGGTATTATGTGATGCTGAAGTTTGGAGTATGGATCCCATCATTCAGGTAGTAGGTAGCATAGTATCCAATAGGTTTTTAAAACTGTGCCCACCCCCGTCTCTATTAGTCCACAGTGTTTATTGATTCCCATGATTATGTCCATGTGTGCTCAGTGTTTAGTTCCCACTTTTAAGTGAGAACATGTAGTGTTTAGTTTTCTGTAGCTGTGTTAATTTGCTTAGGATTGTGGCCTCTAGTTGCATCCATGTTACTGCAGAGTACATGATCTCATTCTTTTTATGGCTGCATAGTATTCCATGGTATATATGTACCACATTTTCTTTATCCAATCCACCATTGATGGGCACCTAGGTTGGTTTATGTCTTTGTTATTTTAAGTAGTGTGGCAATGAACATATGAGTGAATTTATCTTTTTGGTAGGATGATTTATTTTTATTCAGGCAGATACCCAGTAGTGGAGTTGCTGGGTCAAATAGTAGCTCTTAGTTCTTTGAGAAATCTCCAAAATGCTTTCCACAGTGACTGAACTAATTTACATTCCCACCAACAGTGTGTAAATGTTCCCTTTCCTCTACATTCTCACCATCATCTGTTATTTTTTTACTTTTTAATAATAGCCATTCTGACTGGTATGAGATGGTATCTCAATGTGGTTCTGATTTGCATTTCTCTGATGGTTAGTGATGATGAGCATTTTTTTCATGTTTGCTGGCTACTTATATGTCTTCTTTTGAGAAGTGTCTGTTCATATCTTTTGCCCATTTTTTAATGAGGTTTTTTGTTTTTTGCTTGTTGACTGAAGTTCCTTATAGATTCTGGATATTAGATCTTTGTTGGATTCATAGTTTGCAGATATTATCTTCCATTCTGTAGGCTGTTTACTGTATTGATAGTTTCTTTTGCTGTGCAGAAGCTCTTTAGTTTAATTAGATCCAGCTTGTTAATTTTTGTTTTTGTTGCAATTGCTGCTGGGGACTTAGTCAAAAATTATTTGCTGAAGTCAATATTAAGAGGAGTTTTTGTATTGGTTTTCTTCTAGTATTTTTATGGTTTGAGATCTTACATTTAAGTATTCAATCCATCTTGAGTTGATTTTTGTATATGGTGAAAGGTAAGGGTCTAGTTCCATTCTTTTGTATATGGCTAGCCAATTATCACAGCACCATTTATTGAATAGGGAATCCTTTTCCCATTGCTTGTTTTTGTCAGCCTTGTCAAAAATCAGATGGTTGCAGGCATGGGGCTTTACTTCTGAGTTTTCTATTGTATTCCATTGGCCTATGCATCTGTTTTTGTATAAGTGCCATGCTTTTTTGGTTACTGCAGCCTTATAGTATAGTTTGAAGTCTGGTAGTGTGGTCCTTCTGGCTTTGTTCTTCTGCTTAAAAATGCTTTGGCTATTCAAGCTCTTTTTTTTGGTTCCATATGAATTAAAAAAAATTTTTTTTCTCTTTTTTGTATGTGTGTCAGGGTCTCTCTCTCTGTCAGCTAGGCTGGAGTGCAGTGGCAAGATCTTAGCTCACTGCAACTTCTGCCCAGGTTCAAGTGATTCTTGTGCCTCAGCCACCCAAGTAGCTGGGATTACAGGTGCCCACCACCACGCCTGGATAATTTTTGGCAGAGATTGGGTTTCACCATGTTGGCCAGGCTGGTCTTGAACGCCTGACCTCAAGTGATCTGCCTACAATGGCCTTCCAAAATGCTAGGATTACAGGCGTGAGCCACCACACCAAGCCTAGATTTTTTTTCTAATTCTGTAAAAAATGACATTGGTGGTTTGACAGGAATAGCATTGAATTTGTAAATTGCTTTGGACAGTATGACCATTTTAACAATATTGATTCTCTCAATCCATTAACAGAATGTTTTTCCATTCCTTTGTGCCATCTCTGATTTATTTCAGCAGTGTCTTGTAATTTTCCTTGTAGAAATCTTTCACCTTCTTAATTGGCCGTATTCCTAACTATTTCATTTTATTTGTGGCTATTGTAAATGGGTTTGTGTTCTTGATTTGACTCTCAGACTCGTCATTATTGGTAATAATTATAGGTTATTATATGGTATATAGAAATGTTACTGATTTTTGTACATTGATTTTGTGTCCTGAAACTTTACTGAAGTTGTTCCTCAGTTTTAGGAGCCCTTTGGTGGAGTTTTAAAGGTTTTCTAGGTATAGAATCATATTGTCCATGAAGAGAAATAGTTTGACTTCTTTTCCTATTTAGATGCCTTTTATTTCTTTCTCTGGCCTGATTGTCTGGTGAGGACTTCCAGGTGATATTAAATTACAGCATCCATTTGTATCTGAGCTGACAATGGACTTTTTGATTATGAAATTTCCTGTTTAGTTTAGGTCAGTTTAAATTTTGTCTTTATTAATACAGTGGAAAGAAGGGTATATAAAATAATTACCAAATTCACAGACATTAAGGATCATGAAGAGATAGAGAATATATTAAATGACAGAATCAAAATCCAGAAAGCTCTTGCCTGAAGAGAAGGGCAACAACTAATAAGATAAAATATAGTAATAATAAACTGTAAAGTCCTATACTTTGTGAAATCATCAAATGGCAAAGTAAGGATGAGGCTGACATGGGTACATAGTGTCCCATATGAGAAAGATTTAGTGGATTTAGTGAATTATTAGCTCAATCACAATTATTGGTGATGAGGCTGCCAAGAATATGCTGTGTCATATTCCATTAACTTATTCTCCTATCCTTGTGTCCATACCACATAGTACCACACTGTCTTGGTCACCATAGCTATATTGTAAGTCTCATAAATTAGATAATGTAACTTTGATTACTTTGTTCTTCTAGACTGTTGACTATTCTATGTGCTTTGCATTTTCATATAAATGATATATTGTGAATACCTCAAATTAAAAATAATTCATTAGGATTGCATAATTTTTTAAGCTGGTGTGCCTAATGGATTATAAGTCGCTTTTAATGCCATTGCATCTTTAGCTGGTTGAAAAAAATAATACTTGTTATGGGAAAATAAATATTTAATTATGCCAGGTGTTTAGAAATACATTCTTAGAGTAAAATGCAAATACTCTGTATATTTAACTGTATAAACCTAGAATGCATAGTACATTTACGGAATAATACATAAGAAACTAGTAATAGTATTTTGCTTGGGGGAGATGTACTGGGTGTCTGGTATAGGAGAAAGATTTACTTTCTCATATACCTTTGAAGTCTTTTAAATTAAAAATAACTAATGAAAATGTTCAAAATAATAATGTAATATACACTGTTATTATTCACATATGTTTGAGGTCTATCTCTAAATCAGAGTTCTATACTATGCATAAAATCTTTCCTGATTTATGACTATAGGTGCCATTGGTAGTTAATGTCACTGTAGTACCTTCTCTTTACTTCCTAGATCAGCCCATTACCAGGACTTTAAGGAAACTTTAATCAATCAATCTTTTACATTATGAATTTAACAAATTCTTTTGATGTATTTCTTAAGTTTTTTTTAACAATGGGTCCTTACCCAAAATAAATAATTGTGCTTTAGGGGTAACAGCTCTTTTTTAGTCCTTCTGTTGTTACTCAACTTAACTTACAGTTCCTTGTTCATCCTAACTTTACTTAATTTATCTGGGCCTCAGTTGCCTTATCTGTAAAAGATATAGGGTAACATATGGTCTGAAGTCTCTTCCAGTCCTATGAATTTGTAAGTTTCTATTCCATTCAGTTCATGATCCATATAGTCAGTGATGATACAACTCTTCAGGACAAGATGTGACATGCATAGAGTGTTCAAGTTTAGAAAAGTTACACCTACTCTTTGCTACTTCTTAGACCTGTGATTCACAGTTCTAGTTTTAGAATATTTCTGGTTGTCTAGTTACCAACGAGATGGATTGAACCATTGGTCCCTCCCCAGATTCATACTTTTGCCATAGCTTCCTTGTGGGTAGAATGTACCTCCTCAACCCTTGACTCGCTTTGGCTAATGGCATGTAGTTAACAGTTGTGCCATTTTTTAGCATAGGACTTAAGAACCCTTGCATGCTTCCATTAGCTACCTTGTGCCTCTGTTTCTGCTGGTCCAAGGAGAATAATAGACATGGGGAGCTGACTACAGATCTGAGTAAGACGGAGAGTTATCCCAGGCACTGAAGCCTGAAGCAGAGCCTCTCAGTTGAGGCTAGCTTGGATCAGCTTAGTTTGAGCTTAGCTGTAGATCTCTAAGAATAAATCATTATTAAGTCTTGGTATGGTCTGTGACAGCAGTTTTGTAACAACTGACACATCAGGTATCTTTAAATTACTTCTTTTAAAATCTATTTTAAAACAGAAAACACATTCACTTGATTAAAAAATAAAAGTATATAAAAGGTATGCTTTTTTTGTTGTTGCTCCAAGCCTTATTTCCCATTCACCAGGTCCCATCCAATCTCCTACTACCACAAATTGCTAACATTACTGGTTTCTTTTGTATTCCAGAGTTTATGTGAATATAAACAGATATACATATATAATGATAATATAGAGTATATGATGACTATATAGCGCCCAACCCACTCATTTATACTTTTAAAATTCTTTCCTTTTTTCATTTATTATGTCTTAGATATATTCACATATCAGTATATGAAAAGCTTCCTTATCCCTTTTCATAGCTGAATAGTACTCTGTTATATACCATAATGTGAGACAATAAAGTCCTCTATTGATGATGCTGGGTTTGTTTTCTATATTTTGCTGCAATGTGATTATATACAGTCATGTGTTACTTAACATATGGGTACACCTTCTGAGAGATGTGCTGTTAGGTTATTTTATCATTGTATAAACATCATAGAGTATATTTATGCATACCTAGATAGTATAGCCCTACTACATACCTAGGCTATATGGTATATGTAACAAACCTGTGCAGTATTTTATTGCACTGAATATTATAGAAAATTACAACACAATGGTAGGTATTTATATATCTAAACATAAAGGTACAGTAAAAATAGAGTATAAAAGATGTAAAATTGCATACATGTATAGGGGCACTTACTATGAACCACAATAACAAGATTGAAAGTTGCTCTGGGTGATTCTCAATAAGTGAATGGTGAGTGAATGTGAAGGCCTAGGACATTATACTACTGTAGACTTTACAAACACTGTACATTTAAGCTACACCAAACTTATAAAAATAATGTAATTTTTAAAATAAATTAACCTGAGCTTGTCACTTTTTTACTTTATAAACTTTTAATTTTTTAAACTTTTTGACTTTTTAATGATACTTAGCTTAAAACACAGACACATTATACAGCTGTATAATAATATTTTCTTTCTTAATATCCTTATTCTATAAGCTTTTTTCTATTTTTTTTTTTTTTTTTATTTAAAAACTTTTTTGTTAAAAACTAAGACATGACCACACACATTAGCTTAGGCCTCCATGGGACCAGGATCATCAGTATCAGTCTCTTCTACTTCCACATCTTGTCCCACTGGAAGGTTTTCCGGGACAGTAACTGCATGAAGCTATGATCTCATATGATTAAAAATGACTTCTTCTTCTGGAATACCTCTTGAAGGATCTGCCTGAGGCTCCTTTACAGTTAACATTTTTATTATAAGTAGTATGCTCTAAAATAGAGATGAAAATTATAGTAAATACATAAACCAGTAACATAGCCACTTATTATCATTATAAAGTACCATGCACTATACATAATTGTGTGTACTAGACTTTTATATGACTGGCAGCACAGTAGGTTTGTTTACACCAGCATCACCACAAACACATGATTAATGCATTGTGCTATGGCACTATGATGGCTATCATCGCTAGGTAATAGGAAATCTTCAACTTCATTATAATCTTTTGGGACACTGTCTCACATGCAGTCTTTTGTTATGCAATGCATGACTGTATACAGATCTATGCAAGTAGAATAAACTCTGGTGGGGGCTTGGGGGTCCAGGGAAGAGATGTTTGCAGATGGAATTTTAATAGCTACTGCCAAATGTCCTTTATACAGGAATGAAGAAATTTTAATTTGGAAGACGTGTTCTAACAGCCTTTTCTGTTAGCCTGGAGGAAGTGTGTAATATTTCACACAGGAAGCCATCTAGTTGACTTTCCAGGAGGTCATTAAATGATCTTTTCAGAGCTCTGACACCTATATACTGGGAGGTTCTAAACACTTTACAGGAATCAGCTTTTTAAGTCCTTACAACACCCTGTAAAGTAGGTACTGTCACTGGCCTCAAAGATGAAGAGACTTATTAGGTGGGAAGCTAAGTAAATTGCCTCAGTTCATTCAGCTAGAAAGCAGTGTAGCTAGGGTTCTAACTCACATAGCTTATCCCCAGCTAAGACAGCTAAGTCAAAACATCTTTAAAGTTATTTTTAAAGGTATAATTAAACTAATATTAGTATAATATCCTAAAATATTTTCCTAAAATGTCCTATGTTGATGAAAGCTTTTATTTTTTAAAAAATCCATAAAATCTGGTGTGTGTGTGTGTGTGTTTGTATTGCTCTTTGACTGTACCTACAGGACACCAAATAATTTCTACTACAAAACTAAAGGCAAGATATATAAGAAACCATTATGAACCAGACTCACTTTAAAAATTCTGTGACTATAATTGCTGGTTAAATTTTTAGAAAATGTGTTTTAGAATGTGTTAAGTGTCCACAATTTCCTAGTGGCTAAGTCACCTTTGGTACAATTTTTTTAAAATCACCTGTAATATATATTCATTTAATTCTCCTATTGCTCCTGTTTTAGGTATTAATGTGCTGATTTTATAGATGAGGAAATTGAAGCTCAGAGAAAAGGACTAATTTGCCAATCTCATCTCCAGATAGTGAGGATGAACATGGTAATGATGGTAATGCTTACTGACTATTGGATGCCGAGCACATTGCTAGGCCCACTTTACAGGAAGCATTCACATTTTATTTAATTTTCACAATACTCCTTTGAGATAGTTACTCTTACTATTCTCATTTTACAGATGAGAAAATAAGGATTTAAAGACATTTAGAAACTTTCTGGAGGCCATGCACAGCTAGGTAGTGGTAGTATGGGGCACTTCATCCAGGCTTGTTTTGATTGTGAGGTTGATGTGTCAGCTTGACTGTACACTATAGTCTCCACTGTAGTATACAGTCAAACACTAGCATAGGTGTTATTGCAGGGTATTTTGTAGGTGTGATTCATATCCATCGTTAGTTGGCTTTAGGTAAGGGAGATTATCCTAGATAATCTGAGTGGCCTGGCTTAAACAGTTGAAAGGCAGAAGAGCAGAGCTGAGGCTTCCCTGAAGAAGAGATTCTGCCATGGACTACAGCTTCAGCTGCCTAGGAGATCAGCCTGCCCTTCATAATGGCCTATTCTAAGGACTTCACACTTGCTTTGCCAAACTCACAATCATATACGCCAATTCTTAGCAGTGCATCTTTTAACACAGATCTCCTAATGGTGTTTTTTCTCGGTTGAACTATGAATGATATGTTTGTCTAAGTCCACTGCTTAAGTACTAACCAGAATGCTGTACTCATTCTTCGTATATGGCAAATTAAGAATTTGAACCCAAGTCTAGAACTCTGTGCACATGTCTCTGAATTATATTTAGCATACCCTGCCTTATCCTGTTAGTTGTTGTATTTTGCACCCTGCAACCTGATAAGCATTTTGAAGGCACACATCAGGTTCTCCTTATCTCCTTTCTCCTATATTGCATCATGCACACAGGACACAGCTCTGTTGTTAAAATAATTTTTGTCATACCTGACATGGCATATGTCATCTACATTCTTGTTTTCTTTCTCAAATTTCTTTCTCAAATTTGTGTGCTATCATTATTTTATCTTTCCTAACTTTTCTTTCACCTTTCTATTTTAATTCTTAATGTATAGGCTTTTAAGAGCTTAAGACTTTGGTCAGTGTTGCTCTCCCCCCTCTTGTCAATTACTAGAAATCATCCTGGGTAATGTAAACCTTAATGGGAGAAAGAGGTGATATTCTCTCAGAGTGTTGGATGATGATTTGGTTATCTGTTTTAATTTACACCACAGTTCTTTCATGGCTGGACCTCTGACAAATATTGACAAGTAAAATTTTTAAATGTTTAATTCTCTAATAAGTATAGTTCGAATGGAAGGAACATGTGACTTACTATAGATAAATCCTAATTCCAAGGTCAAAATGTTACCAAAGAACAGATCCTAGGGCTTAAGTGACAGGTCCCAAAAGACAACACTTTTCTGTTTTTCTCCTCTATTTATTTTTCATTTCTTAAGATCTTTAACATTTTCTAATTTCATATCAATTAGGCTCAAAGTAAATACTCCACTAAAAGGTAAAACGTTTTCCTCAGGCCCTCTTACAACTTAGCAGGCCCATTTTCAGTTGTAACAAATTCCAGTTAAACTTTCAACTATTGTGGTCACAGGTCTTTCATAGTCCTCAGAGATATGGCTGATTTTAAAAATCAAATAACAACTGGTAGTTATGTAACACTAGAATTCATTATTAAGAGTCAATAAATCTTTGTCTAGGGGCACACAAATAATGTTGCTGTTGTAAAGACTGAGAAAACAAGATATAAAAATAGTGTGACCCCTCAGCATTTATATCAGTTATAATCAAAAGTAAAACTGGAATTTAAATTTTTGAATGTGGCTAATGATTAAGAAATTAATTTATTTGTAAAGATGGATCAAGATATATAAGGTGAGCCACAAATGTGAAATGTGTCTCATTCTTCTAAGGTTACAAAAATATATATTAAAATTTGTATAGGGTATATTTATTTTATATGGAAAGTAAAACCACATCCACCTTGTTCTAAAAATCCTCACACCAATATAAAAGCCCAGATGGTTATTTAAGTTTATTCCAGGTAATTTAAGTACTGGTACTGATTGTATTTCGTGGGTTACTTTGTCTTGTGGAAAAAGTAGTTATTTATGCTTTTAATCACCTTGCTAATCCTTCTCTTCTGCAAGAAGTTTGTAAGGGAATACTTTTCTACATTGGCATTATGCAGAAGATATGTAAACATCCAACACGTTTGCAAATCTGAAAAATATAAAGCTTAACACATTCAACTTTTCCCAATATGGACTACCAAAAAAAAATACAGAAAAATATTTTGAAATCTGAACCAATAGGGCCCAATACAAACTATCAGAAGCACAAACCTCATTTATTGACTCCCTAGCACAAATGACTAGGTATGGAGGTTTGTTTAGACTAAGTAAGCATAGACATTGTGGCAGGGATGTCAGTGATTATTACTGTAGAGCATACAAGGTTATAGAGCACTTCCTTAATACTAAAGTCAAATTCTTTTCTAAAAGGGGTTTCATTTATTTCATCCCTAGACAATGCAAAAAAGGGCATTTGACCTCTGAAAAGTAAATAAAAATTGTTGTTCTTCATTGCTCCCATTGGTAATACATTTATCTGCTAACCTGTGACTTGTACAAAGAACAAAGTTGCTTCGAAACTTTATAGTTTCCCCAGAATTTCAGTATTTGGGGAAGACCTGATAATGAACCCTTTTTCAAGTAGAGAATGGAACTCTCTAAAAGATATGACCCACTCCTGTCTCCTGAAATAAGTGAACCACTTAGTAAGCGTACATTGCTATAATTCCTCTAGTAAACCACTGATTTTTTAAAAGAAATAATCTCATATAATTCTGTTACTATTAGAAAAGCTTCCACTTGACTATAGCTGAGAAGCTAAACAAAGTCTAAATTGGACAGTGTTAGTGTTCTATCAGTTTTTCCGTCTACCAGAAGTTTAAGTAAATCAGCATCATTCATACACTTCCGGTATAAACAAATTAGGTTGGGTGGTTGTATAGGTTTTGGAAGGTACCATTATTCCCTGCTTAACAAGCTTATTCAAATTCAAAGTTCGATCTGGAAGATATTGCCACCATTCCTGCCACTTTCAGAAACCAAGGTAATAAATCAAGATAGAAAAAGGGAAGGGGAAGGAAAGCAGATTTTCCCAATGCACTCATAATATAAAAGTGAAAATGGAAATTTGTCATTACCACTTCCTGGTGATATTGGCTTATTCAGGAGAATCACAGTTACCCACAAGCCCAAGATCTGTACTATTATTGTTAATGTGTTGTGTGTATTGGGGTATTAAAGAAACAGCATAGTTTCTGACCATATGTGATTATGGTAAATATCAGCACATATGATTTCTAAAAAACTATATAAAGCAATACTTCTGTACGTACAGCACATTTGTTTTATTATTGGCATCCCTTTATCCTTCCTCTGTAATAGCCATTTGACTTGCTCTGGGGAAGCAAGGCAAAGGTGAGACTGTGGATAAAGGGGTCCTAATTCCACTCAACCAATCTAAATCACTTGGATGTTCTCCTTTGGAGTTTTAATCTTGAGTGACAAAATGACTGAAACTGTTAATGAAATCATGGCAGCAGCAAAACTCTGAAAAAAAAAAATCCATCTGCCTCTGCTATCTAGACTCCCCAGAACATCCCAATTCCTGACCTCTCCCCAGTATCCTGGGGTACCTGACTCTCTCCCATAAATTCATTTTCTACTTTAGTCCATTTCTGTTGGGTTATAGCCAATAAATTCCTATATAATAAGCTTTTGTCTTTTTTGTTTCACAAGGCGAATAAACATAAATAGACATTCTAAATGTCATTTAGTTTGGAAATATATTGAACGAGAAGATATATTTTCTTAGATTAGAACTTTAATGCTTTTGATTAAAGGCAATTTCCAAACTCTTAAGATGGGGATAATGTTTACCATTTATCAAGCATGTGTCTGTTGCCAAGTACCATGCTTAATGCTTTTTATAAAAATATGGATATGTGGATATATGTACAGTTAATTTTTCAATACATATATTTAAGATTTTATTTGGTGTTTCAATAACTCAGTGAGTAAGATATTATCTTCATTTTACATATGAAGAAACTAAGGCTGCAAGTGGTTAATTTGGCAAAGTCACACAACTGGAAAGTGGGAGAGCCAGGATTTGTATTCAGCTCTGGTTGATTTAACCACCATAATATATTGCTTCCCATAACAGAATTGATACAATTTCTTGGATTTCATTTTAAGCCAATGTAAGCTTAGAAATTAAGGATATCTTCTTTTTTATTATGGCTCTGAGAGCAAAGCAAAATAAATGCTGATAAAAATAAGCAGCAGATTTAAAACACATCTCAAAAGTTAACCGGTTGTAAATAAATAGAAGAGTCCTCTGGGGGTCCCCAACCCCTGGGCCACAGACTGGTACTGGTCCCGTGGCCTGTTAGGAACGGGCTGCACAGCAGGATGTCAGCAGCAGAAGAGTGAGCAGAGCTTCATGTGCACTTGCAGCCGCTCCCCATCACTCACATTACTACCTGAGTTCCACCTCTTGTCAGATCAGCAGCTGCATTAGATTCTCAAAGGAGTGCAAACCCTCCCCGTGAACTGCTCATGCGATCTAGGTTGCACGCTCCTTACAAGAATCTAATGCCTGATGATCCATCATTGTCTTCCATCACCCCCTGTCTAGTTGCAGGAAAACAAACTCAGGGCTGCCACTGGTTCTACATTATGAGGAGTTGTATAATTATTTCATTATATATTATAATGTGATAATAATAGAAATAAATTTTGCACAATAAATGTAATGTACTTGAATCATCCCAAAACCATCTCCCCCAACCCATCTGTGGAAAAATTTTCTTCCATGAAACTGGTTCCTGGTGCCAAATAGGTTGGGACTGCTGCTCTAGTCCTTTAACTTCATGACATTTGTTTCACATTCTGTTTTCAAAAGACATATATTTAATTCAGTTATTCTAAATGATTCTAAGATTAGTTCAGAAATTTAAATTTAAAAATATGTCATTTAAATTTTAATTGAATTAGAATTTTATTTCCTATTTTGTTAGAATCTGGCATTTTTCCTTGTTTCTTTATATAAACTATTAGAAATACAGAAGCAATGTGATATTGTTCAGCTAAGGATCATTAGAAACTCTTATCATAGGATAAATGGAGAGAGGTTTATCTGTATAACTGTGTGCTTTCTGAAGTTTGTAAATATTTAATGGTTGAAAATTAGCTGATTTTATAGAACTTTTTCACACAAAAAATTTTCAAAAAATTATAGGTGCATCCCAGTATTTAGGATTCTAAAAGCATGCCATAGAAACCAGCTTTGTGCCTAAAGAGCTCCACTGTTCAGTTGTTTCAACTTAGTCTTATTTACAAGATCCTTGTTGATCAGCATTTTCCATTTTCACAAATCAGTTAGCTTTTGAAGTTTGTGCAAAATTTTCTAGAAAAATGGTCTCTTCATCTCAAAAGACTTACTCATTTTAAATTGACTCAAGTGATCTGATTACATATAATCACATCAAACGCAGTTGACCTTGCTTGTCATTGAGTTCTACATCCATGGATTCAACCAAGGGTGAATTGAAAATATTCAAGGGAATAAAGGATTATTGCATCTGTACTGAACATATACAGCCATTTTTTTCATTATTATGAATAGTACAGTTTAATAATTATTTACCTAGCATTTATATCATATTGGGTATTATAAAGAATCTAGAGATGATTTAGAGCATATGGGAGGATGTGCATAGGTTATGTGCAAATAGTATACCATTTTATATAAAAGACTTGAGCATCCCCAGGTTTTGGTATCTTTGGGGATACTGGAGCATCCCCAGGTTTTGGTATCTTTGGTATCTTTGGGGGTCCTTGGTATCCCCATGGATACCAAGGACAACTGTACATCTATACCTAAACACCATTAAAGCAAAATACATAGATGCCCAAATATATGTCATATTGTTAAGGATTATGGGTTCATATAACAAAAAAATATAATTTCTATCATAAACCTGTGTCAAAAAATTTGAGGTAGAAATTTGAGATCCTTCCTGAAATACAAATACTGTACAACTAAGCATTTAAAACAAGTAAAAAATACTACAGTAAAAGCACCTAGTGCAGTGGTCTCCCAGGTGTGCATATCCAAACATTGAAGAAAGCGATGTTCTGGTTTTCTCCAGGAATTCTCCCAAGTACTGAATGTAGTTCTTAGAACCATAGTCCCCCAATATGAACAGGCTGGCCTATTCATGACTGTTTCTCTTAATTCACAGCACACAATCCAATGAGGAAGAATGGAATAAAGCTCCGTATCAGTCAGGGTTCAACAGAAACAATATGTATATTATACATATACTAAGAGACTTAAAGAATAGACTTCATACAACTGTGGGGGCGGCAAGTACAGAATTTGTAGGTCAGGTAATCTGGCAGCCTAAAAACTGAGGCAGAAGTTGATGTTTCAGTCTTGTGGAATTTCTTCTTCTCCAGGAAACCTCAGTTTTCTGCTCTTAAGACCTTCAACTGATTGGATAAGGGCCCCCCACTTAGCAAGGGTAGCTGCTTTATTTAAAGTCAACTGATTGTAGATGTTAACAATATCTACAAAATACCTTCATAGCAACACCTAGATTAGTGTTTGACTAAATAACTGGGATTAACTAACAATCATGGTTACCTGTTGTGGTAACCATGTTGGAGGAAACAAGTCTGGAAATTTTTCAGATGTAACCCAATCTGCTCAAGAATGGCTGGGGAAAGGAGATGGAACAGATGTCATCTCTTGTCCTTCCCTCCAGACATCCTCAACACCACTTCCCCACTGCTTGTGCAGCCATGGGGGTGAGCAAAGGGGAAGTTGTGCTTTAGGTATGCTAGGAATTAGATCACTGCTAGGAAACCTGGATATAAGATGTCAATATCTAGAGGATTTTATGGTGGCTCTGGATAATAGCTCTTTCACCCTGGGGTCAGGGTGAAAGGCACCAATTTTTGGTGAAAATAATGCCCCTGGTTTCATTTTGCTAATCACAACCTAAATAACGTTTGTCTGAAATGTTGAGTAGGGAAGATATTTTTGCCTCTTTTTTCACTTTGGCTCAAATGTATAATCTTCAGCAATAAATTGATACTATCATACTAGCAGACAGGCTGAAGTGTAGTGGGGGATTTGAGGTTTTAGGATATCTCTTGCTTTCAGAGCCTCTGAAACATTGTTTTCTTCTTAGGGCTACTTCATGCTAAAAACCTGTGAAATGGGACACAGAGATAAAGAACAGTAATGGAAACATTGGATCCCAGAGAGACATAAAATTATTCACGACGTAATAGCATTGAAGGGATAATCCAGAATATGGGTCATGGAAAAATTTAAGGACATAGCAATGTTATGAGTCAAGCTCACAGTCCTATTTCGTGTAACAGCCCAGTTAAATTAAAGAAGTAGGAATTAAAAAAAATAAAATGTGCAACATGATAGATGAATTTTTTTGTTCCCAACTTTACTTTCAGAGACCTGGATAATAAATAAGTCCTGCGGAAATTACTTTCCTTGCCTTCTCTTAATAAAATCCAAACATTATATGTAACATATAATGCATTACTGAAAAAATTCAAAAGTAAACATACTTTCCTTTATTTCAGAGTAAGTTCAGCCAATAAATGAAATTGCTAACAAAACCCACAGGGTTATCATCATCCAATGGAGGCAAAATATTTACTAAAGCTGTAATGCCCATGGTTGATATGAACTGAAAATACTACAAAAAGATTGAGCAATATTTGCGCCAAGTGACTTTTTAGCAGTCTCTACCTGTTTGTTCTTCCTCCAGAATACTAGAAAAGTTTATTTTGTTATTTTAAAGAAAGAATTTACTCACAATTGTGGCAGGATGATCACTTAGCAAGTTCAGTTATTTTTTATTTACCTATGGCTAAAAAATAATCCAGAAAGTAGAGGTGGGAGGAAAACATGTTTACATGATACTTTTGTAAAGGCAAAAAGTTAAAAGCTTTTGCACTTGAAAATCATGGAACAATTTTAATAATCTTTCTCTTCCTGGTTGAGGCCAAGTAGGAAGCAATGTGTCAGTGATATGTATAATTCCTAGAGATTGGACATAGCTTCCATAGGCTCCCTTCCTTGGCTCCTCTCAACCACAAAGAAAAGTATTTTGTTTGTACCAAAGAACTTAACACAGAATCTTATCAGAAACATCTGCAATTTTATTTTTTTTTCACAACAGATAAAACTGCTTGAGGTATGCTTTTTACAGCTAGAAGCAAGAGAATAGTCTATTACTAGAACTTCTACTTCTATTGCATTACCTGATAAAAACAAGTGAATTAGGTTCTCTATGTCTGATATATTACTTTAATAAAAACAGATTAATGCTATTTCGTGTGAAGTAAAGACCTCAATGCAATTATAGCCTTATTTCCATATGAAAAGAGAAGAAATGCATATGTTTTCTTTCTCCGTTTCTAATGCTACAGAATCAGGGTGTCCAACGCTCCCTTTCTCAGAACTTGATGGTACACTTTTTTTGCCAGAATAATCTCATTGATTCCAAGTGGAGGTCAGGCCTTCTGGCATGTTTAAATGTCATATTCTAGGTAATATTTTTGTTAATTTATTTCTAACCACATTAACACGTTTTTCTGCTCCTGAGTCTCACTTCGTAAGATTTCTGATTGCGCCAAAAACCAGCACTTGAACATTTGAGTTTCACTGTTAATTAGTCTGAAGCTTTTCCACATTTCTCCAACCCTACTGAATTTAAGAATCTCTTTTTCTGCTATCTTAGGCTGTTCAAGTTGCTGTAACATATCACCGTGGGCTAGGGTGGCTTAAACAGCAAACATTTATTTCTCACAGTTCTGGAAGCTGGAAAAGTCCACGATCTAGGTGCCAGTAAATCCTATTTCTGGTTTCTATAAACCACGTCCTGGTTTACAGATGACTGTTTTCTCTTATCCTCACTTGGTGGGAAGCAGAGAGAGAGTGCAAGTCCTCTCATGTCTTTTCTTATAAAGGCACTAATCTTATTCGTGAGAGCGTCACCTTCATGACCTAATTATCCCCCCAAAACTTCACTCCCAATACCATCACCTAGGAGATGAGCCTTCAATATATAAATCTGGGGCAGACACAACATTCAGTCTATAGCAAGTTCCATGAATGAATTAATTACATCTTACGGATCTTCCATGTGCAAAACATGGGCTAAGCTCTGGGGATATAGTGAGGAGTCAAAACACTTTCAGACATGGTCATGGAAGGAGGCAAACATCAATCCCATCACAGAAATAAAGGTAAAATCATTGTGCTGTTAAATAGAACAACAAGCTGCAGGGACAAGAAGCTCAATACAGAGATAATTTGAACTAATTGGAGCTATCAGGGAAGGCTTTTCTCTGTGAAGTAACAACTGAGCTGAGATCTAAATAAGAGTTAAATAGCATAGTGTCCCAGGCAGTGGGAGCAGCATGTGTAAAGTTTGACTATCTGTCCCTACTCGGGGGATTCTGCTGTCTTCACAAATAAAGTTTTATAACATGAGAGTCTGAAGAACTTTTCATGTTCACATTCTAAGTCATAAAGTTGGGGTGCGGTGGCTCACGCTGGTATTTCTAGGACTTTGGGAGGCCAAGACAAGTGGATTGTTTAAGCCCAGGAGTTCAAGGCTGGCCTGGGCAATATGGCAAGACCCTATCTCTACAAAAAATAAATCAAAAAATTAGCCAGGCATAGTGACATGCACCTGTGGTCCCAGCTGCTCAGGGCTGAGGCAGGAGGATTGCTTCAGCCTGGGAAGTCAAAGCTACAGTGAGCTTTGATTGCGATACTGTGCTCCAGCCTAGGTGACAGAGTGAGACCCTGTCTTAAATCAGTCAGTCAGTCAATTAGAGTGGCTGAAAGTGCAGATTTATCAGTAAGGCCTTAAATTGGGTTAGAGTGAGATAGTGATTTTGATGTGCACTGAGACAGTGGACTAAGAAAGAAAAGAAGAAAATATAGACAAATAAGCTCAGTATCATACGTAGATCTGGAAAACAAGAGACTCTGGGCTCTCTTCTTTAAAGAGCTCCCAAATCACAAATATATACAACATATAAAAAGGAAACGATTTACAAACCGTAGGTACTCTGTCATGAAACTTTCACCCTTGTAACTAACACATAGGCCCCAGGGAAATCCTTTTCCACATCTTTTAGCCTAACTCCAAGAATAAAAGGCAATTATACTTGAATGTCATGAAGCATTGTAGATTATGCTACGTCCCAAATGAGAAAAGCAGAATGCTTCAGGGTCCAGGGAGGATTTGAACTGTGAAGCACTTAGGTAAAAGAAAAGATAAATTAATTAACTTGTCAAATCATTCTTCTGGCAGTATAAATGCAGTAACTATTTACATGATAAAGTTTCATTTCCCACTAGTGCTGAACATCCATTTTCTTGCTTCTATTCATATAAATCAATTCATGGTCTGGAATTGTTCCAGATATGCTTAGTATTTGCAAATGATGCATATGGTGGCTGAAAAATATTTTGCAGTATTAAACAATTCATATTACTCTACATTTGTATGCATCTGCTGGGCGTAGTGGCTCATGCCTATAATCCTAGCAACTCAGGTGACTGAGAGGCAGGATTGCTTGAGGCCAAGAGTTTGAGACCAGCCTGGGCAACATAGTGAGACCCCATCAATAAAAAAAAACCCAAAATAAAAAAATTAGCTGGGTGTGGTAGCTCATGCCCATAGTCCCAGCTACTTGAAAGGCTGAGGTGAACTACGACCATGCAACTGCACTCCACAGCCTGGATGATGGACATTGAATACTGGAAATGCAAACAGTTTTATTTTTATAATATTTTGTAATAAAATTTCAAAAATAAAAACAGATTTCAGCATTATTTAATTTTGCTTTATAACTTGATATTCATTATAGATTTTTTACCTATTAATTTTAATAATTTTGATCTTTTAGATCATTGAAATTGGGTACCAGTGAAGAAATAGAGAATTGTGACAGAAATACTGAATTTAAAAGTAGAGTTCAGAAAGAATCAAAGATTGGAAGGAAAAAGGAAATATGAAATTTTTAAAAGAGAGAGTATAAATTAAAAATAGCAATGTGGAAACAATGTAAGTGAGCCAACTTCTGTTGAGCATGACCCTCATAGAATTTGCAAACAACAGATCACACACGTTCTTATTTGATGAAGATTTAACTACTCAAAATAATACAAATTAACAAGAACATTATTCTCATCACATCCACAATCTAAACAGGCCAGACCAAAAAAAATCCTTGCAACTTTATATTCTTTTTAAAATGAAGATTTAATTGCCAATTAAAATCATGAGAATAAAAAAGAGACTCAAATTTATATCAACTTCATAACCCAGAAACAACAAAAGCAACTGTGACCTGCCTGTTAGAAGATCTAGAAATTAAAAGTCTTGAAATCAGCAAATTAGGAAAGAAATCCTCCAGAGCATTTGACAGGATGATGATCTTGAAAATGAAGATCCCATATCCTTCTGAGAGTGTGAGAATATTGCTAACAAAACACATTCCAATTCAGATGAATGATTTGGATTTTCTATTTTATGAACAAATCAGAATTTTTAATGTTTTATTCCAAATTCTTTCAAATAGAGATTCTACAAACTTCTGTTAGCCAATGAATGTTTTGTGACAGAAAACACTTAAATTCTCAATTAGAATATTATGAAATGCCCTTTAAATAGAAAACATTACAGATGTTATTACTACAACTGAAAAAGGGTGAAATAAATAGGAAACAATTGATAGTATTCAAGAAATAAAAGTAAATATCAAACTAGTATATGGGAATAATTTTTTTTTTAGGTTTCTTTGGTTATAACTGACAAATAAAAATTGAATGGAATAATATTCTTTTTTTTTTTTTTTTACACAGTTTTGCTCTGTCACCCAGGCTGGAGTGCAATGGCACGATCTTAACTCACTGCAACCTCTCCCTCCCAGGTTCAGGCGATTCTCCTGGCTCAGCCTCCTGAGTAGCTGAGACTACAGGTGCGCACCACCACGCCTGGCTAATTTTTGTATTTTTAGTGGAGACAGAGTTTCATCATGTTGGTCAAGCTGGTCTCAAACTCCTGACCTCATGATCTGCCTGCCTTGCCTCCCAAGGTGCTGGGATTACAGGCGTGAGTCACTGCACCCAGCAGAATAATATTATTTAAAGAATAATATTTTCAGACAAAGTCATAGGAGAAAAAAAAGAATATTGTATGCGCAATATTTAGCCAAGCTTAATGATGTATTTCATGGCATACCACACAGTATTTACAGAACTTAATGGAAAACGTCAAAGATTTATGGAGATAATTTTGAAATTTGATGAAAAATGTCCCCACATTTAAGATGGATAAAAACCGAAACAGATGATTCTCTAGTATGGTGCATTCAATACAAAATTATTAATGTAAGAGATGAGAAAATGAGATAAGGAATTATTTCTAAAATTGTTAAAAAGCAAAAATTACTCAGTTAACTAGATTGTCCTAGAAAGAAGTCTTGCTAAATAAGTAACATTTATTTATGTTGAACCATTAGAAGAGAATTTTTAAAAATCTGACGTTAATGAATATTTCATTGGTTTCATTCCTGTTATAAAAGGTATAGATTTTATCTAAGGGAAGAATTCAAAAAAACAACTTCAAGTTTGGATTCTGATTTAAACGATTGTTTAGAGTGAGACTGTGATACTGGTGCTAACATGGTGGATAACAACGAAGGTGAGCATGCCAGGATTTTGGAGAAAAATCTAGAAGTACATGCCATTTATGGCACACAGTTTGAATTTATGGCTAACACATATAGCTTCAATACTGCTGATTTGAGTACATTTTTAGGAACAGTTTAAACCTTATATATAGTATCTTCAGGATCTGTCCAAATGTGGACCACTTTGAGAAAGACGTAAAATTTAACCTAAAAATACTCTAGAATATACAGTGGGAATACTGATCAAATGCTGTTAAAACAATTAGACTTAAACAAAATTCAAAATGTACCATCATGACAGGTGAAACAACTGAAAAATTTTCAAATCGCGAATTGTGGATTTGGCAGATAATGAAACTAAATTTTAATCTATCCACGTATTTGCTTGCTATTAATAATATTAGCAAGGGCTTAGAAAAAAAACAGGTCTAACTTTGGCTATATCACTTTCAATAGTATTTTAAAACTTGTAAAATGTAAAGAAAATGATTTTATAAATAGAATGAAACTTCATGTGCAATATATAACAAAAGTGATAATCTGAAAAAATACAGGAAAATTAAAATGAGGAAATAAAAATGTTCACATGACCATAAAGGAGAAGATTCATATGTAAAAAATATTTTGAAATGAATTTTCATAAAGTCTATTTTCTGATCAGTAGAGATCAAGGTACATTTGCAACCAAAGAAAGATTTGAACAAATTAAATAACGTCTTACTATTTTAAGTTTTTTCGAAATGTTAAAAATATGAAAGCAGAAGAGTTAAGAAGTACTGTGTGAGTCTATATATTGTCTTCAGAGATTGTGGAAATCACAGTTGTAGCAACCTGTATGATGAAATTAAAATACCTTGTAATACTTTGGGGGATGTTGACTTAACATATGCAAAAATCACATGTTTGAATATACTGTGTAAAATTAATGTTCACTTCTGAACTAAGTATTGCTTTAAGAATTTTATTGACAATTCCAGCTTCCATTGCCTCAGTAAGGCTGTTTCTCTAAATGTAATTAATAAAACTCTGTAATAATTTTGAACCAAGAAAGATTGTCTGATTTGACATTTCATGTTAATATAGCTCAAATTATGTGAGAATCTTGGTTATAACATACAATTAGTAATTTTGGTGAACTAAAAGCAAGACAAATATATTTAATAGAATAAATAATAGTATTTTATGAATTATTGATGTCCTCATTACTCATCCAAATATCACTATCCATCAACACATTATTCAGGCAGGTGCAATAGTAGTAATTACATTCAATACTCTGTTATTTTGCTGACTTTCAGAAATGTAAAACCAATAGCCTTACATATATTTAAACATTTTTTGTTGCTATGAAGTTTTGTTGTCAAGATAGAATCATAGGACATATTTTAGATAACATTTTATTAACCTGATTTATAACTTTTAAATGTGGACCTTCATTTGTGCTCCATCACCAATCCTATAAATGTTAGGGATAGACCTAGGGAAATGCTTCTGTCCTGCACATGAGATTTATGAAGTAGCCAGCACTGAATTTGCCTGTTGGGCTGTAGCCTGGAGGCCCATTCTTGGTCAGCCTTATTTAGGTTAATGACTGATAGGATAGACTTGTGGAAAGCTGGGATTTAGGCCACAAGTATGGACAACAAGTGAGCAATATTATTTCCAGCCCCTTGAAAAGATTTAGTGCAGGATGGAAAGAGCATAAGAATACCAGATGCCTGGGGATGAGGGTAAGGGGAAGAAGTTACTCTTCACCACCTCTTCTCCACCCCTCTTCTGGGATTTGCCATAGTAAAGAGCTAGATGATATTACCTGGCTTTAGCCCTAATACTTAAAAAAACCATTTCTGGGCTATGTGTAGTAACTCATGCTTATAATCCCTGCATGGAGGGCCTGAAAAGAGGATTACCTGAGGCCAGGAGTTTGAAACCAGCCTGGTCAACATAAAGAAACCCTGTCTCTGTAAACAAGCAAGCAAACAAAACATTTATGGTCTTATCTTACCTGTCCCAGTTTACTCAATTAGAACTTGTGATAGTATTAAGCTTCTGTATTATATTGCTTTGAAGGATTGTAGCTAAAAATAATTGTAAAATACTTGGCAAAAATTAAGCCTAAATGAGTGTACCATGATAATATTTGCTATCCCTATAACACAATGAAAACTTATGTATCATGTGCTGATACTATTTGCCATTTTTCCACTTAGTTTTTAATTACTTCCTTGGAAATATTTTATATGAATATATATTTATCAGATTTAATTAACTTTCTTCAGCCCTATTATAATCTTTTTCTTTTCCCAGATCATGACCAAAAATTTACCATTTCATCTTTACAGAACTGACTGGAATTATTCTGGGTACATAATATCAATTCCTTTTAGCCATTGAATTCAATGCCTCATCTCATGAAAAAAAAAAAAGAAACCAGGAGAAACTCTATCTTGGATAAAGAAGATTCAATTCCATTTATCTTTTCTCTTTCTAGATCTTCTGGTAGCAATTAACAGATGGTCCTTGTTTTCTATTTGATAGACAAATGAGCAAACATGCTTTATCTTTATTTAGAGTGTAGAAGTAGTTAGTCATCTAATGCTTTATGTCATGACAGCGTTGAACTCAATTTACAAAACCACTTCTGTTCACTTGGTAGATTATTTTATTTCTCAGTCACACTGGTTTAATCATCAAATCCATAAAGATACTTTTCTTCATTTTGTAGTGGAAATTACCTTGATCTGCTATTTTGGTTTTATTTTCAGCACCAGTCCTTAATAAAACAAAGTAAAAAGTTAATAATATTTTGAAAGTGTAGCAAAAATCTTGCTTTTTCCTCCCTCTTGAAACTATAGTCTATATCAATGTAAATAACAATAGAGACAAATGTCTACTATTTTTGTTTTGTTTTGTTTTTCTTCATCTGTATGATAGAAACCTATACTAGTTATATATTGATGTGTAGCAGATTACTACAACAGCTAATGGCTGAAAACAACAAACATGCGTTATTTCATAGTTTCTGGGGATCAGGAATCTGGGAGCAGGTCAGCTGGAAAACTCTGACTCAGGATGTCTCATAAGGTTGCAATCAAGACATCAGCTAGGACTGCAGTCATCTCAAGGTTTGACTGGGGCTGAGGGACCTGCTTCCAATGTGGCTTATTGCCATGACTGTTGTTATTTTACCATATGGGTCTTTTCCATAGGGCTGCTCAAGTGTCCCCATCCCCACCACATAGTAACTGCTTTCCCCCAGAGTGAGTGCCCTAACCTTTGAAGTCACATTCCATCACTCCTTCTGTATTTTATTGGTGATAAAGACCAATCCTGATACAATGAGGGAGGACAAATACCAGAGCATGAATAACAGGAGGCAGGGTCACTGGGAGCCAGCCTGGAGACTAGCTACTGCAAATGGGGTTGTATTTGGAATACTCAGTAACTAGGATTGAAGCCAAAATGCACCTAGGAAAAGTTGTGTCATTTGAGTTCTTGAATACTTCTTAGCTTTTGAGATATATGTGGGCTGCCATTTGAGGCAATGGTAAAAAAAAGGTGGACTTGGAAGCCAGAAAGATCAGTTCAGTTCTAGGCCCTGACTACCTGTGGAAGAGATTTGACTTAAATCTGATTATCTTTGTTTTTCTTTAGAATAGAGGAATTAGTACACACCCATCTATGCTTAATAGATTGTGGTGCAAGAGAAAAACTCTTAGTTCTAAGTATAGCATCAGGCATACAAGAGCTAAACAAATGCTAGTTTCCTTTCCCCTTTCCATCAAGATATCCAAGCAGAATTTTCCAAATATTGTGCCATAAAATACCACTTTGCCATTCCTCCAAAACCCTTAGGTCTGTTGCCTCTGGCTGAGAGTGGCTCCCTTAAATGTGCCAGACAAATATTCGTATCCTATGTTTTTATCATTGTGAAAAACTTTGCGTACCACTTCTCTAAAGGAGGATTTCTTTAAAATAGCAGCTAGAAATTAATATAGGACTAGAGGTCCTAGCCAGAGCATTTAGACAAGAGAAAGA
This sequence comes from Cebus imitator, assembly GCF_001604975.1. Classification (NCBI taxonomy): domain Eukaryota; kingdom Metazoa; phylum Chordata; class Mammalia; order Primates; family Cebidae; genus Cebus; species Cebus imitator. The sequence goes on from NW_016107718.1 coordinate 477,932, forward strand.
AATAAAAGGCTTCTAAACTGGAAAGAAAGAAGTTAAATTGTCCCTGTTCGCAGAGGCCATGATTTCATATATAGAAAACCCTAAAGACCCCACCAAAAAACTATTAGCACTAATTAGCAAATTCAGTAAAGTTGCAGGATACAAATCAACGTACAAAAACGGTAGCATTTCTATACTCTAACAGCAAACTATCTGAAAAAGAAATCAAGAAAACTCTCACATTTATAATACAGGTATCTACAAAAAAATAGTAATAAATTTGACTAAGGAGATGAAAGATCTCTACACTAAAATGTTATAAAATATTGATAAAAGAAATTGAAGAGAACACAAATAAATGTAAGGATATTCCATGTTCATAGACTTGGGGAATTAAATTGTTAAAATGTCCATACTACCCAAAGAGACTCAACATAAATCCTATAAAAATACCAATGACATTCTTCACAGAAACAGAAAAAAAAAAATGTATGAAACCACAAAAGCTCTGAATAGCCAAAACAACCTTGAACAAAAGGAACAAAGCTAGAGGTATCACACTACCAGACTTCAAAATATCCTACAAAGCCTGGTAACTGAAACAGCATGCTACTGGCATAAAAACAAACACATTTCCAGTGGACTGGAACAGCAGGCCCCCAAGTAAATCCACACATATACAGACAATGATTTCCAACAAAGGTACCTAGAACAAACAATGGGGAAAGAGCAATCTCTTCAAAAAACGGTGCTGGGAAAACTAGATCTTCACGTACAGAAGAATCAAATTAAACCTGCAGCTCACACCATATTTAAAAAAATCAAATCAAAGTGGATTAAAGACTTAAACAGGAGACCTCAAACTATGATACTACTCGAAGAAAATATACGTTAAAAAGCTCCGTGACATTGGTCTGTGCAATGAGTCTTTTGGACATGACCCCAAAAGTATCAGCAACAAAAGTGAAACTAGACAAATGGGATTACATGAAATTAAAAAGCTTCTACCTGGCAAAGGAAGCAACTGGATGAAGAGACAACCAACATAATGGGAGAAAATATTAGCAAACTATATATATTAGCAAACTGTATATCAGATAAGGGGTTAATATCTGAAATACAGAAATAATTCAAACAACCCAATAGCAAGAAAATAACCCAATTAAAAAATGTGCAGAAGTTGGATACAGTGGCATGTGCCTGTAGTCCCAGCTACTGATAATGTTGAGACAGGGGGATTGCTTGAACCCAGGAGTTTGAGGTCAGCCTGAACAACACAGTGAGACCCTGTTTCTAAATAAATTAATTAATAAATTTTAAAAAATAGGTGGACAAAGGACCCAAATAGACATTTCTGAAAGGAAGACATGCAAGTGACTAACAGGTATATTAGTAAATGCTCACTATCATTTATCATCAGAGAAATGCAAATTAAAATCACATTGAGATATCACCTCACATCTGTTAGAGTAGCTATGATAAAAATGAGACAAGATAACTAGTGTTGATGAGGATGTGGAGAAAAAGGAATTCTCACACACTGTTGGTGGGAAGATAAATTACTACAGCCATTATGGAAAACAGTATGGAGGTTTCCCAAATTAAAAATAGAACTACCATAAGATCCAGCAATCCCACTATTGGCTGTATATCCAAAGGAAATGAAATCAGTATGTGGATGAGATATCTGCACTCCTATGTTTATTATAGCATTATTCACAATAGCCAAGATATGGAATCAACTTAAATGTCCATCATTGGGTAAATAGATGAAGAAGATGTAGTATATGTACACAATGGAATATACTACTCAGTCATACAAAAGAGGGAAGTTCTATTATGTGTGACAACATGGATGAAACTAGAGACATTAAGTGTATGTATTAAGCCAGGCATAGAAAGACAAATACCACGTGATCTCACTTATATGTGGAATCTAAAAATGTTAATCTTATAAAAGCAGAGAGTAGAATGGTGGATATCAGGGGTTGGGGTGGTTGGAGTGGGTGTTGGGGAGATGTTGGTTAAAGAATACAAAATTTCATTTAGATAAGAGATACATGTTTAAGAGATCTGTTGTACAGCATGGAGACTATTGTTAACTGTATATTGTATTCTTGGAAAATGCTAAGAGAGTGGATGTGGTGTTCTCACCAAAAACTAACAAACAAAAAAACTATGTTAGGTAGTGCATATGTGAATTAGATTTAGTCATTCCATAATGTATATATACTTCAAAACAGTATGTCGTACACAGCAAATACATACAGTTTTATCCATTAGTTAAAATTTTTTAAAATAATTAAGATAGTAAAAAAATAATGACAAGAAAACATATCATAATCAGGTATTCAGTCTAATTATAATTACCTCTTCCTAAGAGAACAGTCTTCCCCAGACTCCCTGACCCCCAAAGCAAAGGTTCTGACCTAAATTATAATTTAGGAACCAAAGGTTCCTAAAATTCTTGTGATTAGACAAGTCTAGGAAATACTACATCTGGCAAATTTATCTCTGGAAAGTGTAATGTGGGGATTCTAAAGAGTGGAATGGGGAGAATTGGGGTCGGATGACAGTGGGAGGACTTAGGTGTCTAGAAAAATAAAAGAGAATGTTGAGATTTTCTCACTTGGACATACTGGCATTGTCACTGATTTAGTATTTCCAGGTCCCTGTGTGTGTGTGTGTGTGTGTGTGTGTGTGTGTGTGTGATTAGTATGTAGGATGTGACTAATGTGCTTAGGACCTCTTACTGTGGAAGTGGCTTACCCATGCCTGCTCAGCTACTTTGGTATGACGAACTAGGCAAAACAGCTCTCTTTGCCTATTCTGCCTTTGATAGTATTACTCTATCTGGAATTCAAATGCCTACCATGTCTGGGCATGAAATGCAAAGAGTGAAACTGACTGGTTTAGGAAGATAGGGAAGATCTCCAGGTATATTTTCAGTGAAAGAGAGAGAGAGAGAGAAAACATGATGTATAATATTTACCTTTGTTACCTTTGCGTAAAAGGGGAGAAATAATTCTATTGATGCATCTTTTTTTGGAATGTGCTAAAGAGACAATAAAAGAATACATAAGAAACTAATATAAGAGGTGATATTGAGAAAAGTTGGGGGGAGACAGGGAGATAAGACACAGAGGTGAGAGTAAGACTATTCACTGTACAGTATACACTTTTTTTAAAAAAAGATTTTTAACTAAATGAATTTATTCCCTTTTTAACAAAATTAAAACAAAACATAACAACATACAGGCCAAACAAGACAAGACTATGGACTGAATTTGGCCCACAAACTGCCATTTGAGACCTCTGAATTATACAAATCCCTGTACTTAAATCAGTGAGATCTGAATCATTGTTCATTCATTCAGTAAACATTTACTAAGGTCCAGTCTCCATGTTTAGTGCCAGGGCACTATCACTGCCCTCAAGAAGTCTCTGTCTCTAGACTCTCTTGTGGCCTTTCTTGGTAAATACTTATTAAGTATTTTTATTGCTTTGGAAACTTTAATTGATAACTGTTTAAAGGCTGAATCTCTAGTGAATAGGTAAGACTTGGTTGCAGATTAGCAATACATGTTTGTGTATACACAATTAATATTTAAGACCATACAGATATTTTGATCTTGACTATTTTGAAATAAGCCCTTCTTAGTCTTGTTTGCTCTGTTAATTTGTTAGGCAAACACTTGCATTCATTATCCCAAGATAAATTTAAACCCAAGCCAAGTCAAATAGTTGCAAATTCTAGACAAAACGAATATGTATTAATGAAACCTAAATGTGTTTGTAAATAAAATGTCTGAGAACAAACTGTTCTCAATGATAGGAAGGAAATATGAATAAAGAGAAGGGGGGAGTCAGGAATAAAATAGAAATCTAATCTGTCGCCCTTGTAGAAAAAAATAGATGCGACCTACCCTCTTTGAATCTGGTAATCTAATCTTGACACTAATAATCTTATCTCTTCTGGATGCATATTTTGGCTTCTTCCCCCACAGTCCCCACCACATTAACTCCCGGAAATGTACAGTGCATGTAGAAAAGCAATGACTTCTTCCCTGTGGTAGAATGGAGACCTGTGTTCCCCAAGTCTCTGTAAAGGTGCCAATAGAAGTTTAGATTGGCTCAGATGTAGAAATACATTTCCTACCATGACACTGGAAAACGTTTCAGGTTTCTGGGTTCTTAAAGATTCTGGTGCCTGAAAATTCTATTCAAAAGTCTACTTTGCTATGACTAATTGTTAAGCAAGCAGCAGAATTACTCAAAACAAATATTACTGGTTTTGAACTGACATTAATATCTTTAGAAAGCCTATCTGTGTGGAGCAATGTTCTTAATCAGAATGTCACCAGAAGGCCTCCAGAAATTAAGTAACTTTATTATTTGAGAAGAAAAAGATTCATTAACATTTTTTCATGTATGTCTGGATAAATGATTCTTTCTGGGCAATGAAACAAGAATGCCAACACTATATATGTTTAATAAAGCTTGTGCTAGGTTGGCAGTTAATATCATATCTAGTAGATTTTTGTATCTGTTTCAGTTATCTTTTGTGACATCACAAACAACCCCAAAATTTAGTGGCTTAAAACAATTCACGACTATTGCTCCTGGCTCTGTAGGTTGACCAGGCTCAACTCGGCTTGGAGTTCTTGCTTGGGACCTCTCACGTCGTGGTGGTCTGATGGTGGCTGGGGCTAGAGTAATCTGAAGGCTTGGCTGGGATGGATATCTAAGATGGCTTCCTGATGCACATCTTTGGCTCCTCTTCTGGAATGACTGGAAGATCTAGAGGCTGGTATCTTTCTCTGTCCACATGGCCTTTTCACATGACTATCTTCAGATTCCTCACAATGTTACAGTGTAACCGTGGAGTAGTTAGAGTTTTTATGAGAGTGGTTTCCTCCAGAGTAAGGGTTGAAGAGACCCTGGCAGAAGCTGCAAGACTTTCTATGACCTAGCTTAGAAGGTCATGCATCATCAATTTTGTTGCATTCTATTTGTCAAAAAGCTAGTCATACACAGGAGCCAACTGGAAGAGTTCCAATGGCTAAAGCTGGAACAATTTCAGCAATGAAAAAATAAAATAGTGTTAGATTATAGCCCAAAGTATACGACAGGAATCTTTGCACAAATAATCAAATAAATGAATAAATAAATGGGTGAGAATAGGGAAACATTCCTTGGAGAATTTAAATGATTTATGTAAATATTGCACCCTCAAGGAGGGGAAGCATAAATACACATTCTTTAAGTGTGGGTTGCTCATAGTGACTTCCTTCTTAAAAGTACAGTGTGGGAGTGGTGGTGGAAAAGAGCACTGTAGCCATGGATCAAGGCCATTATCAAAAGTGATAAATCATGTTGACAGCATGTATTCTTGATTAGAGTCATAAAAATGACACTTTATTTCTGCGGTCCTCCTCTCCAAAACTCATAAGCCTAGTCTAATCATGAGAAAAACATCGGACAAGTTCCGAGAGGGGACATCCAACGAATACTTGACCAGTACTCCTAAAAATTGTCAATGTTATCAAAAACAAGGAAGGTCTGTCTGAGAATCTGTCATAGCCAAGAGAAGTCTAATGAAACATGACAAGTAAATGTAATGTGATAAGATACAGGAACAAAAAACAATATTAGGCAAAAAGCTACATAAATCTAAAAATACTATGGACTTTAGTTAATACACAAATATGAGTTCACTAATTATAACAAATGTACCACACACATATAAGATGATAGTTATAGGTGAAATTGATTAAAGGGGTACATAGGATCTCTCTGTACTATGGCCTAATTATTTCTGTAAATCTAAAACTGTTATTTATTTTTTTTTTTAAAAAAGCCTGTTAAAAAAGAAAAGATAGTCATAGGGCTAGCCCAAATTTGAGGGCAGGGTGTAAATAGTAGGAGGTATGGTTCACTGGGGAACCATCTACAATAGTATCCATTTTACTGATTTTCTTCTGAGAATATACCTTTCTACTCCTCCTCCCAGTTCATATGGCTGGAGCCTTACCCTCTGCCAGAGGCAGAGCCAGTGACTCCTCTCTTACCACAGTGTGGGATTTGCCTCTCCTTTGCCACAGGATAGTTTCAGAGGTGAGCAGTCAATCGAAATAATTCTAGGTCTGCTAGATAAGTCCTTCTGACGTTGAACTTGAGTATATAAGAGGTGGAAGCTTCTTTCTCTTATCTTGTCATCAGGAGGAGAGAACTTGGAGGTGCCAGGGCCTACTACATACAGTCTGAGAAAGAAGCCAACAAAAGTGACTGGGTGGGATAGAGCCAAAAGTTTGGAAAAAGCTCTGGGACATTATAGAGCTCGGAATCCATCCCCGTTTGGCAGAGCTCTACCTCTAGAGTTCCCTGGTTACAGAAGCCAATAGTCTTTTGGCAGGGGCTTAAGACAGTTTGATTTGACATTTTTTTCTTGGCCTCTTGCAACAGAAAAAGTTCCCAAATGATAGAAGAAAACAATATATTGCCCTCCAGTTTATTTCTGTGTTAAATGATCAGAATATGAGTTGATTTTCAGATTGCTACCCTCTGTATTTCAAAATAATTCACTATTTATCTAAAAATAAACATGCAAAGAGTAAATTCGTTGATAAGAGCTCTTAATGGTTACATAGCAAATGGAAAGTACTCAATATGTATTCGATATGATTATTATTTCAGTTTATTTTAAGAAGTTAAATCTTTTCAATGGAACCTCCCATTTAGCCTTAAATATGCCTATGATTATCATAGTAAAAAGTTAGAGGAGCTGTATGACAAAGTGGCTAAGAATATGTGTTTTGTAATTTAATAGGTGTGGACTCAAATTGCTGCTCTGCTTCTCACTTGCTAAGAAACCTAGGGTAAGTTACTTAACCTTTCTTAGCCTCAGTTTCATAATCTTAAAAATTAAATAAAACTACCTCCCAGAAGTATAATTAAATAATGCTTGCAGAGGTTCAAGCTCAGTGCCTAACACAGAATAGGTATTTCGTCAAATGTAATTATATTATTTTATGCTGTGTGGAGATGAAATACTGAAATATTAGTCTGGAAAAGACTGGTCTAATAAATCAGAAACCCAAGGAAGTGACCATGCTGAGTATCTTGTATCAATTTATGTATTGCCAACCCCAAAATTAAAATTAAAAATGTATATAAATCTATAAAATATGTTTATTGTAGAAGACATGACTAATAGTATATCTGAGAATTTTGGCTTGCCGTACTTTTTCTAAAATACAAGATTTAAAACACTAACTCAAAATGCATCATGATATCATTGACTTGGCAGATCATGTGTTCAAAATCAACTATGTTCTGAAATTATGAATAAAAAAATTACAGAATGCCAACCATTATGTTGAAAGAGACATCCATTTGTTTGATGGTCTCCTTGTCATAAAATTAACCTCATAGTCAACAAAGGACATCAAATTGAAATTATTTAAAACAAAGTAGAGGGACTGAAAAATAGTCTTTTAAATACAAAATACCTTTTATCAAACAAATAAATGCAAGTGGTTTCATTATTGTAATGGGATCTTTTTGGTTATAAGAAAATCCAACTAAAACTATTTTCTCACCTAAAAAGTCTTGAGGACGATGGCTCTTGGCTTAGTATCATGAGGAACTCAAAGCTTTTTCATCTTTTATCTAACTGCCTCCCTGGTCACAAGATGGCTGCAGTAATTCCTGCTATCATGGTCTCCCATTAACGTCTAGAGGTAGGAACAGAGGATCTCTTTCTTGTGTTTCTGTAGAAGAATGAAGAAATCTTTTCAGAAGCAACTTTCCCCATAGTAGCATTCTGTATAGACTTCCCTTCAAGTCTCACTGGCCAGAACAGTTTCATAAAATAAATAAAAGTACCCTGATTGGTTTAGATGACTGAAGAGTCACCTTTGGGGGTTGAGGCTTGAACACTTGACCGTGTGGCTGAATTCAGGTAATTCAGTCAGAATGGGAGAAGAGAGGAATGGATGCAGGGAAGGCAAACAAAAGCATTGCTTCACTGAGAAGCACCATCCAAAAAAATTCAGAAAAGAATTCAATGATGAAAGCCTACTATCAAATGCTATGCAATAGTTGGAAGGAATAAACATACAGCAACATACATAGATCTTAGAAACACAGTATTCAATGAAAACAGTGGGAAAGAACAGAACCCAATACAATATTTTTGTTGCTTAAAAAAACACGTATATTGGTACTTTCACATGCTGCTGTTAGGAGTGAAAACTGGTGCAGGCACTTGGGAAAATCGTTTATCAGTGCTATGGTTTGAATGTTTGTGTCCCATTCTCTCCCTTCATTCATGTGTTGAAACCTAATCCCTAAGGGATGGTGTTAGAAGGTTGTGACTTTGGAAGGTGATTAGGTCATGAGAGTGAAGCCCTCATGAATGGTATTAATGTTTTTATAAGAGGTACTCTGAAACTTTAAAAGACTAGAACTTACCCCTTCCAACATATGAAGACACAGCTAGAAGTTCTATGAAAAACAGTCCTTCATCAGATACCAGATCTGCCAGTATCTGGATCTTGGACTGTCTAGCCTCTAGTACTATGAGAAATAAATTTCTGTTTATAATCTATCCATGTAATGGTGTTTTTATTATAGAAGCCTGAACAGACTAAGACAAGCAGGATCTAGTAAAGTTCAACAAAAGTATGCCCTACTTCCCTACAATTCATCTTCTAAGTATACGTACATGCTTACCTATGTGTTCCAAAGATATGGATGAGAATATTCATAGAGGCACCATTCATAATGGTTCTAAACTGGGAACTACTCACCCAAGTGTCTATCAACTACAAAATGGATAAATAAATGGTGATATAGTCACACACTGGAATACTGTACTGGAATACAATATTTGCTGGAATACTATCCAGCAATGAGAATGAATGAATGACTGTTGTGTGCTACACAGATGAAAGAAGTCAGTTATTAGAGTATATAATTCCATTTATATAAATTTCAAAAATAGACAAAATTGATCTATAATCATAGAAGTCAAGAGAGTGGTTACCTTTGGGAAGTGGGTTGTAGTTACTCGGACAGGCCTTCTAGAGGTCTAATAATGTTTTCATTTCTGAATATGGCTGGTGGTTTCATGAGTTGGTTTTTTATGAAAACCCATAGAGCTGGCCAGGTACAGTGTCTCATGCCTGTAATCCCAGCACTTTGGGAGGCTGAGGTCAGGACTTCAAGACCAGCCTGGCCAACATGGTGAAACCCTATCTCTACTAAAAAGACAAAAATTTGCTGGGCGTGGTGGCAGATGCCTGTAATCCCAGCTACTTGGGAGGCTGAGTCAGGAGAATTGCTTGAACCCAGGAGACGGAGGTTGCAGTGAGCTGAGATGGCACCATTGCACTCCAGCCTGGGCAACAAGAGTGAAACTCTGTCTCAAGAAAAAAAAAAAGAAGAAAGAAAATTTAGAGCTGTATAATTTTGACTTAGTGCATTTTTTTGTATGCATGTTTTATTTAATAAACTTAAAAAAACGTGTATTTGCAAACTAGCATTCACTTAATAAATATTCAGTGCTATTGCTAGGCACTATCCAGTCACTGGTGATACAAAGTAAATTTTGTTCTTGACTTCATGGAGCTTAATTCTAATAATAAAATAAATAAAATAATAACAGATAATACTTAAATTTTGTGGATTGTGTGCCAGGTAAAATTGCAGCTCTGTGAGGTAGATACTGTTATCATTTCCATTTTAGAGTTGAGAAAATAGAGACACAGAATTGCCTGCTGAAAGTGACATAGTAAATAGTGGAGTGAAAATTCAAGTCTAGTAAGTCTAACTTTAGGGTTTTTAGGATTTAGCCATGATGTCCTATTGCCTCTTATGTTAGTAGGAGGAGGTAGACAAAAAAAATATAGGTACAAAAAAGTTTCTCCGGTGAGGCAGTAACTGCAACTATGAAAAATAAGTCACAATATGGAGACAGAAAGTGAGAAAGGAGTGTGTTACTTTTTAAAATAAGATAATTAGGGAAGTTTCCTCTCCCATTTTTAACATAAAGAGCCATTTAAACAAATACATGAAGTGGACCATGTGGATATCTGGGCCATGTGGATTTTAGGCAGAAAAAACCAGAGCAAGTATAAAGTCCCTGAGGTACATTTAGTAAGTTCAGGAAGTAGCTAGGAGACCAGTGTGCCTGGAGTAGAATGAGACAGAGGAGAAGGAGAGGGTGAAGTAAGAGAGGTACCTAGTGCCAGGTCACGGACAGCAGTGTAGGCCAATGTATTTTACAAGGATATACACACATCCAATAATATGTATAATACATATAGTAGAGTTAGTAGGGAGGAGAATGGGTGAGAATCTTGAATAAAAGAAAGAAATAGAACAAGGGAGAGATCTAGCACCAACCTCTTAGGCTAGAGTGCCACAGATTGAGTATTACTAACTCAACTCGGCATCTAAGTTGTGCGGTAGGGATGGGTACAGTTCTGGCTTAGTCTTTAATTAAAGTGCACTCCATATTTCATCATCACTTCACCATAAATTATCCAAAAATGTAAAATAATTATATCGAATCTTCACTCCATGGAAGAAAGACATGCCCTATGTGTGTTAAGACTTCCCTGTTTCTGATAATTCATTCCCATGTGGGCAGCAGTGTCTACAACGGATGGTACTGGCTCTGACCTACAATGTGGCAAGAAACTGAGAAGAAAAAGAGGTTTAATTGGACTTACAGTTCTGCATGGCTGGGGAGGCCTCAGAATCATGGCTGGAGGTAAAAGGCACTTATATGGTGGTGGCAAGAGAAAAATGAGGAATAAACAAAAGTGGAAACCCCTGATAAAACCATCAGATCTTGTGAGACTTATTCACTATCATGAGAATAGCACAGGAAAGACCAGCCCCCATGATTCAATTACCTCCCCCTGGGTCCCTCCCACAATATGTGGGAATTCTGAGAGATAAAATTCAAGTTGAGATTTGGGTGGGGACACAGCCAAACCATATCACATGGTTCCTAAAGAAGCACATTAGCATAAGACTTTTTAAAAATGTATAATAGTTTTACTTTTACCTGGGAATGTCAGACATATTGACAAACTACATGTGTTGATGTTTAAAACATTGCAAGTTCTTTAAAACTGACATCTTGCAAGCTGGGCCCCCAGAAGCATCATGTCTTATTATTAATATTTAAAAATTAAATAGGTTTTCATCCAGGGCAGGAGTAAGTGTAGGTACTTCATTGGTAGAAAGAGAGATTTTGCTTTAGGTTAGAGACGTTTTGATTTTTGGGGGTGAATTATGGCAAAATCTACTGCCCTCTGTTCATTTTTGGGTTCTCAAAACCCAGAAAAGTGTTTGTTTTTAAACAAAGTTTCTGTAAGAACTTAAATGAAATATTAATATTTAAAAGCATTGTATCCTAGAAGCCCAAAAGTTGTACTTTAGACTTCAACAAGGACATTCAAAGAAAAAAGAAGAGTAGAAAGAGAATTGTCTTCTGTAATTTGTCTCTCAAATGAGTTTCTAGGTTTCAGGACTACATTAAAATTGAATTGTAAAGGAGGTGGGCACTTTGAACATTAATTTATAATGCATTCATTCACCTATTAACTATTGGTTGAGGTCTACTGAATGTCAAACACTGTGCTAAGTACCTGGGATATATTGGTGAGGGTAAACAGACACAGTTTCTACCTTCATAGTGCTACAAGCTAATAGGGCAGGGTAGTGGACATCAGCAAAATAATCACATAAGCATGCGTAAAACTGCAAGTGTGACAAGCACTGTGAAGAAGACGCTCGTGATGCAGTGAGGGAAGGCTGTTCTGGAGACATGATGATTAAAGTCTGATTTGAAGGAAGAAGTTAGTAGTTAACTTGCTGAAGGAGGAAAGGGAGAAGGCATGAAAAAGAGGGAACAGCATGTGCAAAGCCAAGTGATTATAGGGAATATAGAGCTGAAGGGAGGTCAAGATGGCTGGAATTCTCAGAGAAAGCAGGAGTGTAGATGAAGATCATATTCTTTCATTTGCTTGATCAATATTTGTTGAGCACCTATTATGCACTAAATATCGTTCTAAGTGCTGGGAATATTTAAGTGTTTTGTTATAAAAGTGAAGACACTGAAGAGTTTTAACCAGGCCAGGATGGGGACAGAATGGTGATAGGATCATATGATAATAATTGTGTTTTACAAAGTTAACTAGTTCCAATATGGAGAATGGCTGAGAAAAGGTCAGAGTGAATTCTTTGGACGAGGTTAGAGGTTATTACAGTAATTTAGCTAAGAGACAATGACAGCTTTGATGAGGAGAGATAATTTCAGATGCAAAATAGGATATTATGATAGATTGAGGGGTCAGAAAGGGAAATGTCAAGGATTTGTTTTTGTTTTCTAATTTGCACAGCTGAATAGATTTACCTAAAATAATGGCAATAATAAAGTTGACATTACCAGCAGCTTCACCTAAATTTCGGGGTGGTAAGGGGCTGTGGGTAGGAATTACTGAGATCCAGTCTTCAGTCAAAGTAGAGTCCTTCCTCGAACTCACCATATGATCTAAACTGATTGCCTCAAATCTCTTCCTGATTTTTTTTCTTGGACGGAGTGGACATGTCCCAAATATGTCAGAACTTCCCCATTTCTGATGCTCCATGTGAACAGTGAAGTCTTTCATGAGCTTTGGCCATGCAATGCTGCCAAGAGTCTTTTTCCCCTTTAGACAAAGTATCTTCTGAAAACAGCAATAAGATGTAGTTCCCAAAGAGTAAATTAGGTATCCAATGGAAGGAGTGAAGCAAGGGGTGGAGAAGAATATACACTGCACTCTCAGCCAGGAGCCATGTAAGATCAAAGCCTGGAGCATGAAGATACAGCCTGTGGGGCTGGAGCCAGGGTGGGTGAGAGGGCATGGCCAAGAAAGGCTCAGGAAGCAGGCTGAGCTGACATCCCAGAGGACCCTTTGTGCTCCGCTCAGGTTTGACTTTACCCTTGAAGACAATGGGGAGACCTTGAAAAGGTTAGGAAAACATCAGAAGCAACATTAGATTGGCATTTTAGAAAGATGACTTTATAATAATTTTAAGCTGTTCTTATTTTATGTACCTTTTCTGTATATTTGTTATTTTTACAGCAAAAGTGATTTTTAAAAAAGGAGCTGATTTTGTCTGCAGTATAGATGGGGTTAGACTCCAAATGTGAGACAAGTTGCAGTTATTTTCCTTTTTGGGTTTCATTTATTTATCTGTAAAAATATGGGCCATAATACCTCCTGGCATTATGTATATTTCCAGCATAGAGTACTCAAGTAAATGTAGTTCTTTTATTAATTTTAATGATGAAAAGAGTCTGAAATAAGGCAAATGCAATGGGAATGGAGAAAGGGAAATAGATGGCAGTGATGTTAAAGCGGTAGATTGTACAAGCGTCAGGGGCTGATTGAATGCCAAGAGGAGGCAGGGTGAGGGAGCTGCCATACTTCCTAGGGATCCTACTTGGACAACTAGGCAGATGGTGATGTAATTTACTTAGAAAGAGAAAACAGGAAGATTCCAGGGTTATTGGTGGGAGCTCGGGAATGACAGGAATTGTGAGCTCAGTGTAGGACTTGTTATACTTGGGATGCACATGGAGATGCCTGAAGACAGTTGGCTCTATGGGTCTATAGCGCAGGGAAAATTAGGCTCCAGGATGGATATTGGAGAGGTGGTATTTTCTAAGGAAAATGTACTCAGAGTAATGAACAGAGAACGGAGGTTAGAAGCATAGGGAGCATTTTAAGAGAGAAGCAAAAGAACAGGAGGCCAAAAAAAAAAAAA
>NW_016107718.1:491760-522550 GCF_001604975.1 Cebus imitator
AAGAAGAAGAAGAAGGAGACAAGGAAAAAAATAGTCCTATATATTAAGAATAGAAGAAGGAATTACAAGAGAGGAGAATATCCTGAGGAAAGGAGTAGTTAATATTGTCAACTGCTACAGAGGGGTCAGCTAAGGTTTGCACTAGGGGGAAAATAGCAGTAGATTTATTAATGATGGGGAGGGAGAGTATTAGAGTTTTGCCAGAAACCCTTGAGTCTGGAGTGGTATGGCTGGAGTCCAGACTGCAGTCTGTGGAAGAGTGACAGGAGGTAAGAAGTGGACATAAGGTTGAATTGCCCTCTGTTCTTTCAGGGAGTTTGGCTGTGAGGGGAAAAGAGAGACACAGGGATGGTGAAGTTTTGTTTGTTGGTTTTAAGAAGTGAACCATTTGGATGTGCAGGGAAGTAGCCAAGCTAGAGACAGAAAGAATTCTGAAGTATAGGGTGGGAAAGGGTGCAATTTGCTAGCACAGGTGAAGGAATTAGCCAGAAACCAGAAAAGGGAGGTCACTTCCTCTGTGATGATAAGAAAACTGGCACTGATGAGTGAGGATAAAAATAGATAAAAATGTGGGTTGGGATGGGTGTGTATGGGGAGATGTTGAGGAAGTTCATGCTGATCATCTCAACAGTCTGCAAAGAGATATCTGAGGAGAATGGCATTGGCCATAGGGCGAAAACATTAGAAAGAGAAGATGTGGTTTTATTAAGCTATTAGGGGAGCAGCTGCTCAGAAGTGAACTTAGACAGGAGTTGAGTGCTCCAGTCCCTGCTGGGGTGGAAGGTGGCCAGTGGCTGGGTTTCCTGCACTAGTGCTTCCTGTTGCAGCCATGGGACTGAGGAAGGGGATAGCGGATAGGAGCCAGTTGGAAGACAAGGGAGACAGATGGACAAGAGCTGAGTGTGCTGAGGAGCTGGATCAAAAATGTGGGCCCAGGGGCACTCCTGAAACCCCAGGATTTAGCAACTTTAAAAAACCTAATTAAAAATAAATGATTTATGTAATTTGTGGTCTTTGTACAATGGGGACATAGGCAGTATTTACACAGGCATTACAAACACTTTGGGCCCTATTCTAAATTAACTTTTAAAAAATAATTGCAAGACTATGTATAGTTATCCTGTTTTCCTCTTTTCCCAAATTTCCCTAAAGCATTTATGTGTGCTTGGTAAGGGGAAATAAAATGGGTTATAAGTAGTTATTGATGCTTGATTTTTCATTCAGGCTACTTGTGTGTGTGTGTGTGTGTGTGTGTGTGTGTGTGTGTGTGTGTGTATCAAGAAGTCCCTCTACATTTTATGACATTAGATGTCAAGTATGACTGCTGAACAAGAATATCTCTGGGAGTTGATATCAGTTTAGATCAATAGCTAAAATTCTCTTAGAGGATGATTCTTTTTTCTGATAGTAATAAAGTATTCAAGTCAAACTGCTCAAGAATTTGTCTTTGAAATAAAAATATCTTTAAAATTCTGGCAAGAGGTGGGCAAGTTAAGCAGCTAGTTTGGGACTGGGGGTAACTGCCAGGACAGTTCTGGAAGGAGCCAGTTATGTCAATAAATATTTGCTGCTGGGTGTTGCCTTTTAAAGGATCGCTTGCCCCTTATAAATTTCTTCTCTAGGGTTCTTTGGACTGGCCTGGATGGGCAGAGAAGGGGGAGAGAAATTAAGCCTTTTAGGGAAGACCATCAGTGATTCCTGTAGATGATGAGGTTAGTGTGATGGCAGCCAGATTTCCTGCCAAAGATTGACCACCCTCGTGTTATAAAAATGTCAGGAAGAGTTTCGTAGTACCACTGTTCTTAGTAGTTTCAAATTGGAAGCAAACTGTCAACTCTAGGAGAATGGTTAAATGGAGAATGGTTAAATATATTACTGTTAATTCATCCTGTAATGAATGAAGAAAAACAGATGCAATAGCAACCAGTAAATACTTGTCACAAAAGGATTGAGTAAAAATTGAAAATCCCAGAAAACTATTTATAGTACAATATCATTTTTGTAACATTCCAAAACAAGAGAAGAAATGATAGACACAAAGTTTAGGATAGTGCTTACTCCTGAGGGGGCGAGGGATAGAGAAGACGGCCTAGGGGAGAGCATGTGAGTAGATCTAAGTTATTGCTGATATCGTTGTTTGAGGTAGTACATTTGTGGGTGTTTATGTATTATTTAAAATGTTAAGTAAAGAGGGCCATGCATTGATTGATGGAGATAGTGCATTAGAAAGCAAAGAATTATGCTTTTCAAGCAGCATGACATTGTGGGCACTAAATGTGACCATCGCATGGGCCCCCTTGGCAAGCCCAGTTCTTACTTGGTGGGCCAGATTGGTCAGACTCTTCCTACAGGGCTTCTCTTCTAGTGTTGCAGATTGACTAGAAACAACTGAAGAGTTCTGAAAGTAATGAGTACAAGACACAACCAAACCAATCAGAACAATATCTTTTTGAGTAAATATGTAGGTATATCTCTGGCTAGGTGCCCAGGAATAGATTAGTTGGATGAAAGAATATGCACATTTAGATTTTTTTATAGATGCTGCCAAATTACCCTCCAAAAAGGTTGTACTAATTTGTAAAACCTTGTTTCCTTCCCTACATCTCTGCCAACACTGGTGATTATCAGTCTTTTAAGTCTTTGCCTACTGGCAAAAAAATGGTATCTCATTGTTGCTTCAAATGACCAATTTGTAGATGAGCTTTTGGTGTAGAAATAATTAGTGAATAGAGACTTTTGGTGTACATATTTCTGTTACATTATTGATGAAAGAATGGCTGTAGTTGTACATGCTTAAATACTTTGGGGACAAGTGTGCCCTGTGATTAGATCTATTTATTACTCTCTGATCCATTTGGTCAAGAAGTAGCCCTTGCTTAAAACATGTGGGAGAATGGGAGAGGAGGAGAGGAATATTTCTCTGGTGCTTTTGTGTGCCCTGCAGACAGTGGATTAGGTGCTTTTACATATCCTTTCATTGAGTTTATTCTTCAGAGCCGCCCTCTGAAGTGATATGGAGACTCAGAGAATTGAAGGTCTTGCTCTAGTCCTGTAGTTAGAAGGTGATTCAGCTAGCATTCTGACTCCTGAAGCCCATGCTGTCATTTCAGATGTTTATTTTTCCATGAAGCCTAGCAGAAGACAGCACCAACTGTAAGGATTTGGTCTTTTAATTAATCTATTCCAGTTGTTCTCAGTCTTTTATATACACTGGAAACTCCTGAGGAGCCTGAAAAAATACGAATGCCTGTATTGTACTCCCAGCAGTTCTGATGTAATTGGTCTGGGGTACAGCCTGGACACTAGGATTTTGAAAACTCCCAGGGGATTCTAATGTTTAGTCATGGTTGAGAGCCACTAGTTTAATTCAGTGACCTCTAGACTTCTTTTTAGATTTTCATTACCTATAATTTGATTTTGTGACACTCTTTTGGCACCTTATCTCCTAAAAGTTTTGTGAGTTTTTTCCTTGGTTTATTTTGAGACTTTTGGAAAATTTCCATGATGGACTTTGGAATAATTACAGATATCCTGGTGCAAGATGAATTGAAAGTCTGCATTACTAAATTCAGGCTGGGAATTGCTGAGCTAATTATTTATCAGATCTTTATTTTGCAGTTATAAAAATCAGTAAACTGACTGCAGCGTGACATAAGCAATCTTCTTGTAGGAGAGTATTAGCAAAATATCAGTATCACTTATGACTTTTAACAAATACATTTCATCTGTTACTAAACATTAAATAGGGGAGGACAGAGAGCTCAAAAAAGAAAATATATCAGCTGTAGTAAATAACATTTTATTCAAATATTACTAGGTTTTTCTGGGAATCGTTTACCTACTGTCCTATAAAAGTAAAATACTTTCTGGTTGTTGACCACATACATATGATGAGCTTAGTTGGTAAAAACGTTTCTCCCACCCATGACATCAAGATGCCTCCCCCATCTCCACTCCAGCTTTAGAAAAACTAGACAGTTGTTTTGGCAGCTCAAAGGGCATCATAATGCCTCTTACCTATGCAGTTGTTGTGGTTTATTCTCAATATGTGTTGACCTCTGATATTATATTTCTTGGTGGTGAGGGTGACCTGTGTGGTAATTCTAATAGAGACCGTGTTGTTTCCTTTCCTAAGCACTTATTACTATTGTTTTATTATTGCTGTTATTATTTTAACTTGTAGTTTTTTTCCAAACCAGTTTAATGTAGCTCTGATTATGAAGACCCATTCTATTTATGTGTGTCTTGAGAGCTTTTATATTTTAAAAAATTATTTTTTATAAAGACAGGTTTTTCTATGTTTTCCAGACTGGAGTACAGTGGCTATTCACAAGCATGATCAGAGCACACTACAGCCTTGAACTCTTGAATTCAAGCAATTCTCTAGCCTTAACCTCAGCTTGTAGTTGGGACTACAGGAGTGAACCACCATGCCTGGCTCATCTTGGGAGTTTTTCCCTTTTCCTTCTAGTTTTGTTTTTCTTAAGTCTTATTCATCACGGCCTAGCCCAGAGATCAGCTTTGCATGAACTGGGAAGGGACAGGAAAAACCACACTTGCTTGGTAGGTTTCACTTTTAATTCTATGTCAGTGATTTCCTGTGGAAATTTGGTTTATTCTGTGTCATAATTTTTTTATCTATAAAAATGGAGATAATAGTTCCTGATCTCCCCAGTTGAAATGAGGAACATACAGTATTGCTGTATGTAAAAACACTTTGAAATATATAAAGTGTGGTGTAGTTCAATACTATTTATTTTAAGTGAGTCCATTTTCCTTTTAATATCTACACAGTTGGTAAAAGAAACCCAGGCAGCCTTGGAAATGCGCTGTGGTATGTGAAGGGCATGTGAGACTGGAAGGCCTGGTGTGAATCAGGGCAAATCATCTCATCCCAGCCTTAGTTTTCATTTTTAAAATGAGGATGATAGAAAGAAACCATCTCAGAGGGTGGGTAGATTAAATGTATATTTCATGAATATGAAAATACTTTGTAAACAGCAAAGTATCTCACAAACATTAGCTGGTCTTCATTCAAATTTGGGTGCACAACCCCCATCCTTGAAGCCATACAGATTTGCTCTTCTAGCCAGGCATCTTTCTCCTCAGCCCCTAAACCCAGAATCTTGGTATTATTGCCAGAATCCCACCTTTCTCCCATTTTACTGCTCTTTACCAGGTCCTCCCACCTGGACATTGCCACCTCAGAACTTTCTCTCTTTCCCCTTCTTTACTCCGTGCCCCCCCCTCCCACCCCCAAGATCAGATTGACATTTTCCTTCCCTGGGCTTTAAATTATATAATTACAGTTCTATTAACAGAAATTAAGATGACATTGGCTTTTTACCAGCTGATTAACAGCTACTGTGGCTAGCATTTTAGATGACCAATTTGTTGAATGAATCCAAAATAAATGTTACTAGATGCTATTGTTTCTTTGGAGAGCATGTTGTATTTTAGCAGTGACCCAGAGTACTAGAACCCAAAGGAATGATGAATGCAAATATTATATTTCGGGTCTGTGTTCAATTTGAGGTGAATGTTTGAGGACAGGTGTGCCTTTTGTTACCATTCAAAGTATACCTTCTATTCAGCTCCTTGCTCTGCTAAGCTATTATGCTGCTCTTAGATGGCAAGGAAACAAATGAACCAAAACCGAATTTTTTTTTCTTTCATGAATTTAGATGAAAAGTTATTTAATAAGGTTTTGATAATTTGTTCAGCAAATCACATTATATCATATAATATATAATTTAACTTTTGTGGACACAGGAAAAGCCTAGTAGGTTTTGCTTTTAATTCTTTATCAGTGATTTCCTATGGGAATTTGGATTATTCTGTATCATAATTTCCTTATCTAATCTATAAAAATGGAGATAATAGTTTAAACTTTGTTGAACTTTGATTCAAATACAAGATAATAAGCTTTTAAAATATCACACAAATCATCTGACACATATATGTTACATGACATTCATGTCATTACCAAAAAGAAACCTAACCAGTTCTGTTCCTATTTTAATAGTATTCTATGTTTCCTACCCCCAAAACACCGCAGTATCCCCAGTATCCTGTTTTTGTTTCTTTTTGAAAACATCCTTTTAAAGGGATATATTCTTTTAGGCATAGTTTCTAAAATCAGCTTACCTTACCACCCCCTAGTTATGTGAACCTAACATTGAGCAGTTAGGTTTTGAAATTTTTCTGTAAACTCACAGGAAAAAATGCTAAACAAATATCTCTGATTATCCTAGATATTTTTATTTCTGGGAGTTAGGTTTTGCTTTCTTGCAAGTGTCTTACTAGGTCATAAATTTCAACAACAAATGTATCTTCCATAGCAACTTTGTACAACCACAAAAAAAGATTGCTTCTTTTGGATAACTAATGCCTTTTAAGGTATTCTTAAAAACACTGCCTCCTTCCTTTGGGCTATAAGAATGTTTAGGCTGAAAGAACTGAAGGACTATTTAGCCCCAACTCCTCTATTTATTCCCAGATGCAGAACTGGCTCCACAGAACTGACTTTGACTTAAATTCACCCAGGTGGGTTGTTTTATTGGGGAGTTTTTGAGAAAGTATGAATCGGCACATCAAGACATGAGAGTAGAAACATATTATTTGTATTGGTTTGTTAATGAGTATTGGTTTGTCATGTCATTGCATCTTTCAGATTTGTCCATGTGTCTGTTTTCCTGGCTAGATAGAATGACAGTAGCAAAATTTCTGTCCTAATGCTGAGATGGGGAAAGTTTTATGTATGTCATAGATATTCAAGAGAGAGAGAAAGGTAAAGCCAGCCTCTGTTTTGAAATTTAGTTCTTCTCTGGCCTGAGAGGTCTTATCTTAGCCTTAGAAAAATAAGATTTTTAAGCATATGTGTGGGGAGACTCCGTATAATCTCTACCTAGTGAGGGATACCCCTGCTATCCCCAAGGAGGTGCCTGGTTTTGGCTTGGACGCTATTACAAAAAAATTTTTAGACAAATTAAATTTAGCAGTGATTTAGCAAAGTATACTTCCCAAATTGGGCAGCCCTCAGAACCCAAATAGGTTCAGAGTGACTCTGGGGATGCCACATGGTTAGCTAACTTTTATGGACAGAAAAAGGAAAGTGATGTGTGGAAGATGGAAGTGAGCTATAGAAACACTATTGCTGCATTGGTTTCAACTCAGCATTTGCCTTACTTGAACATGATTGAACATTTGGCTACCTGTGGTTGGCTGAAACTCTGTGATTGTTGTAAGAACAGGTTACAGTTCACAATGTATGGAGAAACCTTTAGGAAGAACTTAAAATGTGTTAGGAGGCAGCTTTAGGGTAAACTTAATTTAATAACACTTTTAGGCAGAGCCGTCTCTGCTGGCTTCATTGTAGACAGCTCTATTTGTTTGAAAGGTTTTGACTACTTTGAGTTGAAATTTGTTCCCTGTAATTTCTGCCCACAAATTTTAGTCCTTTCTGGAGAAACCCAGACCCAATATATTATCGATTGACTCCTTTCTTTCTCATGAAGCCCTTTCCTCTCTGGAGTAATCAATTCCATGCCCTTCAGCTTTTCTTCATAAGGCATTATTTTCAGATTTCTGATTGCTCCTCTTAGGACTCAGTCTGGTTTTTAAATTGTGTCTTTTAACATGTGAGGCTCAGAACTGAATACCTCTCCAGATGTGGTTGCCCATTATGGGATCTATGGCAAAACCATAACATCTGCTAGTGACACTCTATTTCTATTAATGGAGAATAAAAATACATCTACTTCCTTGGTAGTTGCCTTATACTCTTGACAAGTACTAAACTTGGAAACAACTAACCCTTCTGGATATTTTCTGCATGAAATGTTGTCACATCAGGTCTCCTCTAGTCTGTGCAATTAAAATTTGAACCTGCATTTATCTATGTTAGATGTTATATTTTTGGCTTCATTGTGGCAAGAGCATTTAAATTCTTGACTCTGCCCTTGATTGAAGTCATTTGCCTACTTTTCTTATGGTAGAAGAACAATCTTCAGATTTTGAGCAGTGGAGTGCCTTATTTTTCTTAGAAATATTGAGCAAAAGATGCATTGTTTCTTGACCTTATTCAGGGTCTACTATTTAAAATGTGTGTGTGTGTGTGTGTGTGTGTGTGTGTGTGTGTGTGGTAGGGGTATGTGTGTGTAATGTGTATTTGTAGTCGTTGCTGTGGTGCATTACCCAGATCTTCGCTTCAGAACCAAGTAACTAATTCTCTTTACTGATGGGGAAATTGGAGACTGAGGCTCCTACGCTGAGTCCCTCCCTGGGAATTGCTTTCAACCAAAGTGTTGCCTCACACAGGATCACAACATCTTCCCAGGGACATCCTTCATACAATGACTCATGGAGGCAGAGGAATAAAGGCCCAATCCCATTGCTTTGAGGAAGGGTCATCTCAACTCTAGAGATTTCCAGTGTTACAGCTGAATCTGTTATGTTTGTAGCTACACTGAAATTTAATTTTTCTCTGTGGCCACACCTACTTCCTTAATTTCCCCACAGTTATGGAACCCAAAGGTCCTCCTCCATCAACTTAATGTATTCAAATCTCCTTCAGAATCACTTTTCCAGGGAACTTGACCTAAGAAATTTACCAGCAGTGCTCTAAGATGGCTGATTTTAAAGTGGGAGTTTGGAGCTTGGTCACTGTGGCTGGCTGGCAGTCGTGGATAATCTTTATCATGAAATAGCCATCCAGTGGTTAACACTTTCACTGGTGAACTGGGATGGGATACCCAAGAAGGGAATGACTTGGCTGGTGCAATATTTCAGATTTTTGAGAGGTACAAGTACTAATTGTAAGAGCAGTGGAATTGTATGGCTGTTGCAGAGTGCCATTAATGCATAGGAGAAAGACAAAAAAGCCAAAGTGTGAAAGTCTGGCAGACCTCCTCAACAGACATTAAAGTGACTCTTATCTCCTATAGACTGAAGGCAGAAATGCTGAAAACCGCACCCAGGATTTAATTTTAAGAGTAGCATATCTCCAGAAAAGGCTAAATTTTCAGCCCCAGCAAATTTGCTATGCCAAAGCCCAGGCTGAAAAAAAAGAATGACTAAAACTTTAGCTGGAAACATGGGACAATGTACCCAGCTCTCCCTAAACCTCCTGAGTTTACAGACATAGGCTCTGTTTTTTTCTGCTAGAGATGAGAACCCCACCCCTTACCTGAAGGCAATGTAGAGACTTCTGCTTTGTAAAACCCTACCTATTCCCCTTGGGGGATCTGCTTTCACCTCCTGGCTGCCTAGCATCAAGCAAAACATAACCAGGGAAGGGAAGAGTGAGCTTGCTAAGGAAGGAAAGGGACTAAGCCATGGAGCTGCAGAACCCAGCAGGATGGACTATCAGGAGGCTGAGAGCAACCACCCTAGTGAAAAACTACAATTCTTTGCCAAAGTTTTGGACCTGAGCCAGTTTTCAGACTTAGAAGTCATTAATTCAAAGTAAGTCTGGGTCCTCAGGAAGAAGTCCCCTGCAATAATAGCACGGCAAATGATATGGCAGTGTTTCTTCAAGTTATCTTCTAAATGACCTAAGGCTGTTTACTCAGGTAACTGTATACTGGGAAAGAATACTCAGAATTTTGATGGTTGTGGGATACAGGGTCCAAGTTGACCTCGATACCTTAAGACCTGTGGCTCCCTGTTAAGGAAGTGGTGGAATCCTGGCTCTGATCTGGCTCATAATGTGTCCAATGGGTCCAAAGATTCACTCTGTGGTCACTTCACAGGGCTCTGAATGTATAATGGAATGGGCATAAAGGTAGTCACTAGGACCTCTACATTAGGTCTTGGTCTGTGGGGTAAGAGGAATCATAGTAAGTAGGCCAAGTGGAAACCTCTGAAAATACCCCTAACCCTACTCAAGAGAGTACATCAACAATAATATTATATTCATGAGGCAATAGGTAGAAACTTGTGCCACCCTTAAAGACCTAAAGGATGCAGGCACTCCTTATCCCTATTTAATTTATCAGCCTACTCTGATAAAAAAAAAATACAGATCCTGAAGGATTAGAGTAGAATACTGCAAAGTCCACCAAGTAATAGCGCAATTGCAGCAGCTGTGTCAGATGTGGTATCTTTGCTAGAACAGATTAACACAGCCTCAGGTACATAGTATATGAGCATTAATTTGGTGTCTGTGTTCTTTTCCATCCCTAACAGGAAGGAAGATCAGAAACAGTTTGCATTCACTAGAATGATAATAGTTCTAAAATTATGTTAACTCTTCCACCCTCTAACATTAAATAGTTCAAAAGGACACATGCACCATCTGGATTTTCTGTAGTATGTCATCTTTGTCCTCTGTATTCATGACACCATGTTAATTGGACTGGATGAACAAGAAATGGCAAGTATGTTGGAAACAGTGGTAAAGACCCACATGTTACAGATGATGGGAGATAAATCCTATGAAAATTCAAGTGCTTGTCAAAATGGTAGAGTTTTCTGGGGTCTATTGGTTTGGAGCATGCTGGAATTTGCCTCCAAAATAAATAATAAATTATTGCATTTTAAGCCTCCTATCACCAAGAAAAGGTAAAATATCCACTAGGACTCTCCAAGTTCTGGAAGCAGTATATGCCACACTTGGGAACATTTATTCTACCGGTTTACTGAATGATATAAAAGGCATTCATTTCTGAGTAGGGCGCATAGCCGGAAAGGGCACTGTAGTTGTTCTAGGCTATGCTGCAGGTGGCTTTGCTTCTCAGGCCATATGACTAAGCTGCATATGATATACGAGGTGTTGGTAGTAGAAAAAGATACCATATGGAATTTGTGGAAAGCCCCCTGTGTTAATCTGCTGGGGATGTTACAACAAAATGCCATAGACTGGGTGGCTTAAGCAAACAATAGAAATTTTTTCTCGCTGTTTGGGTGGCTAAAAGTCCCAGGTCAAGGTCTAGCAGGGTAGGTTTCTGCTGAATGTGCTCTTCTTGGCTTGCAGATGGCGGCCTTCTCACTGTGTCCTCATATGGCCTTTTGTATGATATATTTGTGGACAGAAAGAGAGTTGGAGCTCTCTGTTATCTTTTCTCATAAGGACACTAATCTTATTGGATTAAGGCCCAACCTTTAGGACTTTATTCAACTTTAATTACTTCCTTAGATGCCCAATGTCTGAATACAGCGACATGGAGGGTTAGGGCTTCAGCAATTTTTGGAAGGAACAAAAAATTCAGCTCCTAACACCCCTAAAAAAGAATCACAATGCAGATTCATAGGAAATGCTTTCTGTAGCAGAGAATTATGCACAGTTCAATAAACAGCTCCTGGGCTGCTACTGAGCACTAGACAGTGGGATCCCAAATGACCCTGCAGAATTGCCTATCATGAACTGGATTGGGTCATACCACAAATTAAAGTTTAGTGATACCAGCAGCAACCAAATGTGAATAAAAGTGGTGTATTCACAAAGCCCATGCCATCTATCATTGTTTCAAGGCAGTTCTCTCTCAGCTTACATATAGGACTGTAGGGACCAGGGGTCTTTGTGGCTAGCTAACACAGAAGAAAAAAGCCCAAACTTGACTCACAGATGAATTGCTCTGGGTACAAGCCAAAAATAGACTTGGATGCACTATAGTCCTTCAGAGGTATCCCTGAAAAACAGTGGTGTGGGAATTTCCTCCCAGTATTGTGGATGTGCCCTTGTTATTTTGTGTGTGTGTGTGTGTGTGTGTGTGTGTGTGTGTGTGTGTGTGTGTGTGTGTAAAAAGAAGTAGCCAGAAGTAAGACTACTTATGAAGTTGTAGACTATGGAAAATGGCTTGTCTGGTTGGTTAGAGACATAGAAGGAGAATATGGAAAATAGAGGATAAGGAGGTCTGGGGAAAAGCATACAGATGGACACATGGGAGTAAGCCCATAGCGTGAAGATATTTGTATGACATGTTAATCTCCACCAGAGAGCATCCGTTATGGAAGAGACACCATGAGTGTCTAACCGAGTGGACAGAATAACTTAGCTGACATCAGCTCATCTTTTTTCCCATTATGCAGTCTACTATATGTCTCTTATATGGCGTCATCCCTCAAGAAAACCGAACAATCAGTGACAGCTTGATTACACTGGACCCTTTTCACTTTGAAATCAGCATGTGTTCTGGGTGTGGGTTTTCCTTACCTTCCCACAGGGAAGTTAGCACCGCTATCCAGCAACTTAGAGAGTGCCCAATCCACCAGCTCAGGATTGGCATAACATTCTTTCAGACCAAGGATCCCTTTACAGCAAAAGAGGAGTGAAAGTAGACACATGACCATCAGACCCACCAGCCTTCTCAAAAACCATACCACCTATAAACTGCTTGTCTAGTAGAGTGATAGAATGACCTTGTGAAGACACAAATGAAGCATCAGCTTGGAGATGATAACTTGTGAGGATGGGTGTAAGTGCAGCATATTCCTTAAATCAACCATCATTGTATAGTGCTTTGTGTCCAGGAGACAGAATGAATGGATCCAGGGACCAAGGCTTGAAAGTTGGAGTAGTGCCATTTTCCATTTGACCGATTTGAAGAATTTTGACTTCTAGTCCCCACAACTTTGGAATCTATGGCTTTTGAGATCCTGCTTCTCAGAAGAGGAACACTTCTATCAGGGGGCAGTTTAACAGTCCTATTAAACTTTAAGCTATTTCCACCCCAAAACCTCAGGTTCCTCAGGCCAAGAGACCAGCAGTGAAAAAAAGGAGTCACCATCCTGGCAGGGATCATTGGCCCTGAAAGAAAACAGTAAGGCTGCTACTACCCAATGTGGGTGTGGAAAAATCTGGTTGGCACTTAGGTGGCCCACTAGGGGAGTTTCTTAGTACTCTTTTGTCCAATTCTGAGAGTGAATGGAAAAGTACAGCAGTCATGGCCTGAGAACATTTTCATCAGTGATGAGGTCTGTGTCACCCCCCAAGTTAAGCTGCCTTGACCAGCAGAAACACTAGCTAGGGATGCAGAGGGTCAAGAATGAGTGATACAGGAGGGAGTCAATGAGTATCAGTTGTGGTCCTGTCACCAGCTACCCAATAACACCTCTCTTTCTCTCACATGAACTGTTTCAGGAAAAGGTGACCAATCATAATCTTAGTAGATTTCCTCACAGAGGAAGCACACCAGATCAAGTACACCCCAACCCTCATGACACTTGTATTCCTGTACAAGTGGATATAAATCTAGTGTGCTGTCCAGATCCTCCCTTTAGGACTGAGGGACTCATTCCCATAGCAGCTGGACTGCTGATGGCTCCTGGCTCTCAGCTGAATCCCTCCCTGGGCATTAGCTGAAGGGAGCCATTCACCCAAAGTCATGACCCCTACTTGAGGGCAGCTCACAGCAAATGATTGGTTAATGTGGGTTTATAAAGTCTCAATCCTTTGAGGCTTGGGTGGTCCAAGTCAGAAGGACCATCCCAGTTCCAGAGAACCCTGTGGGATTGGCTGAGTCTTTTGTTGCTATTGTAATACAGTTCAACTCCTCCTGATGCCATTCTTATACCTTGGGCTCCTCCATAGTTGTTGATCCCAAGGATACTTTCCAATAACTTTCCCTCATGAAAATATTCATCTCAGAATCTGTTTCCCAAGGAATGTATCTCAAGTCATACTGTTTCTTAGTCTGGTAAATCAGCAAAGAGCAGAGACCTCATTCAAGCTCTTTACACACGAACATCCAACAGTACTTCAGTATACAATTCTGGTATATAGTACTATTTAGGTGAGGCTGTTGTAAGTACTTTACATGTCTCACTTTATTTAATCCTTTCAACAATTCTGGGAGGTTGCTACATGCCATTCCCAATTTATAGATGAGGAAACTGAGGCAGAGAAGTTAGGTGCCTTTCTGAATTAATATAAGTAGTTACTGTCAAAGGTAGGATTTGGGGTTTATCATTCTGCCCCTACTATAATATGCTATTGTAAAGCTTTTGGAATACAAGAAGGCGTGTGTGTGCTGGGGGCTCCTAAGCCATCCTTAGTGTGAGTATGTGAGACTGTGGGTAAGAGCTTCCCAAGCATATGTGATCCATTCCTCAGTTTACCTGTGGGAAAGCTAACCTGGCAGTCATTGTGGTTTATCCTCAGGTGGAGACAGGGGAATAATTTAACTTGGTTACTTGTTAAAGATGCATTTAGCTATTAGAAGGTTTTAAAGTAACCTATATTTGTGTGTTCTATTGGCCATGAGAACAAAGAGGTAAATGGTAGCAAAGAGGCAGTAGGTTTTTTTCTGCTTTGACTCCGGTATTTCTTGATGCTATTGACCAGGTGGTAGTTAAAAACCATGCTTGGTTCTCTTACCTCTTCTTACCCTTTATAAGAGTGAAGGTTGAATGGAGATTATTTTAGCAAGTGGAGAAAGTTAGAGACTCTCATAAATTAGAGTTTTAAGCCTTAATCTAAATTGTTTTTGCACAAAGCTAACTTTGATTATATAGTATTCTGTTGCAAATAAAGTTGGCATTAGAGTACTGCAGAAAGCTGTTGAATGATGGGCAAAAGTGTGTAATTGCAGTGCTCATAAAGATTTCATTTTTGTACTTTCACTTAAATTGATAATTAAATTTAAAGACATCAACCTTTATTAATTACAGAATGTGCCGAAACCCTGACCATGACGTAGTTATTGTGGTAAAGTCTCTTGGTGCTGTCTGTCCATTTATGAAACTTTTCTTCATTCACTTGTGCCTGATTTTCACAAGTGATATTTATTGTCTGTAGTTTCTGCATGTGGCCTACAGGGAAACAAAACCACCTGTTTAACTATTTAAATAGTTATAAATCCATAGTTTCCTGAAATAACCCAGTCTTTCACAGAAAGATATGAAATTCCCTTTTCAGGGAATTGTTTTTTGTTCCTGATTCTTGCCATCGGTGACATTTATGCCAACATATTATTTCCACATTATGTGAGATAGCTAAAAAAGCATAAAAATTAACAGAAGACTTCACAAAAAATAGCCAGGCCAGCTGTCCCTTGCTTAACTCCTTTTATCCTCTTTCCACTGACCTCACATGTCGGTAATGGCTATGTATTTGGGTATATTTCTGGATTAAACATTTTAAAAGCTAATTGTTGTCTTCTGGTACTTGTTATTCCTGTTACCAATATTTCTT
The DNA here is from genome assembly GCF_001604975.1 of Cebus imitator. Lineage (NCBI taxonomy): Eukaryota > Metazoa > Chordata > Mammalia > Primates > Cebidae > Cebus > Cebus imitator. The sequence continues at coordinate 506,894 of NW_016107718.1, forward strand.
AGTATTTTTAAAAAGTCCCTGATGAGTCAATTCAAAAGGTTAGGGTTTAGTGGGAGGGATAGTACATTTCTTTTTGGTGTTAACTATGTACACAGATTAAGTTTTTGGCTTTCTTTCTTCATCACTGTTTCTTAAAACTTTGAAAGTATATTAATGAGTCAAATCAGCTTCCCTAAATATCAGTGGAATGTTGGATTAACAATTTTAAAATTTTTATTTTAAGAAGCTTTAATGTTGTGAAGAAAAAAATTACTTAGGGGAAGTACTCAAGAGAGCCTTTTGGAGTGCTGGAAATTCTTTATATCCTGTGGTGGTTAATGGTGTGTGTGTGTGTGTGTGTGTGTGTGTGTGTGTGTATGTGTGTGTATTTTTATGTATATATGTAGAAATTAATTGAGCTGTATATTTAAAACTTATCCTCTATACTGTGTACACATTACAACATAGTAAGACAAATTAATATTTTCTAGTTTTGAAGGATCTTTTATTTTAAAGCATTTAGAACATGAGATAAGGTAAGTGAAAAGTTGCCCAGGCTGGAGTGCAGTGGTGTGATCTTGGCTCACTGCAACCTCTGCCTCCTGGGTTTAAGCGATTCTCCCGCCTCAGCCTCCCAAGTAGCTGGGATTACAGGCACACACCACTACACCTGGCTAATTTTTTTGTATTTTTATTAGAAATGGGGTTTCACCATGTTAGCCAGGCTGGTTTTGAACTCCTGACCTCAGGTGATCTGCCTGCCTAGGCCTTCCAAAGTGCTGGGATTATAGGTGTGAGCCACTGTGCCTGGCCCACGAAAGTATTTTTATTATAAAACTGTAAAGCACTGTGCAACAAAAAGATACCACAATCTAGAAACACAAATAGCATATTTGGTATACAACGTGGGTTGTTTTTCACCCTCTAGACATGGATCTTTTAAACCCTGGTTTAGCCCCTCAGCCAGGGAGTGAATTATCTTTGTGCTGTGATGACTCTTAGCTCTGCCCCTGCTGTGTGCCTTTAAGGTTTAATTCTAGGGCAGTTAACCTGCAGATCCTTTTCAAAGCCTGTCACCTTACTATGACTATGAAAGAGCACATATTGTCCCTGGTATGATCATGAACAAAGTTTCCAACAATTGAAGGGAATTCAGTGGAGTTAGGGGCTGTATTAAGAAAATATATTATAGGGGCAGAGGCAGAGAGAGCACCTCTTAAGAGTGTAATGAGGAAGAAAACAGACTAGAACACTCTCATTCCTGTTAAAGCTTTGTTAAACACTTTATGACAGAAAACTGCTAGTGCTGGCAGGTTCATGAAGAGAGAAGATGAAAAACTGTTCTGTGAGTTTCAAACTAGGCCTATCATTAAAAGAGGTTTAAGTGTCACTTGCAAGCCAGTACTTTGGACACTGAAAAGTTGTAGTATATCCTTTTAGTGTGAATCTTGCTGACAGGGTCAGCCTGAACAATAGGGCTCTGATAGACAGCCTGCATCCCTTTTGCTATGTTACAGTTTGATGTCTTATTTCTTATGATTTCTGATTCTCTTTCCCCTATTGACTTTGTACTGTTCCATTCATTCCCACTGCTTGCTATTTGATGATGGTTTCTCTAACAACTTCTGTTTTTTTTCTTTCTTTCTTTCTTTTACACCTCTGCACTTTCTGCCTTTTTCTTCCCATTTTTAAGTCCTTTCTCTAGCTTGTTTTAAGCTAGTTTGGCTGAAAATTCTTGCCTGTCTTCCTCTCATCTGTTTCTCAGCTAGATCAGGTTTCATATCTCTCACTACTTCAGCCCGTATAGGTTTTCCCTTTCCTGTTGTAGTTAATGTTTGACTTTCAATGTGGCACTTAATCATATAATTTCTGATCTTATTTCTTTTTTTAAATTTTTAAAAATTTTAAATTTTTTTAGAGACAAGGTCTCACTCTGTTGCCTAGGTTGGAGTACAGTGGTGTACTCCTCACTACAACCTCGAATTCCTGGGCTCAAGCAGTTCTTCCTGCTCAGCCTCCCTAGTAGCTAGGACTACAGGCATGCGCTGCCATGCCTGACTAGTTAATAATTTTTCTTTTTCATTTTTTTTGTAGAGATGGGGTCTTACTATGCTGACCAGGCTGGTCCCAAACTCCTGACCTCAATTGATCCTCTAGCCTCAGCCTCCCAAAGTGCTGGAATTATAGGCGTGAAGTCACTGCACCCAGTCCTATTATTTCTTAAGTGATTCATATTTATGCTTTATTTCTCCAATTTTCTTGGAGGGAAAGCATCACCTTCATTTTGTATCCACTTTAGGGGACAACACAGTGCTTTACATATAGTAAGAAATAAAACTACATCTGTGGAATAAACAAATTTATATTCAAATGTTTACAATGTCAGGTATTCAACCTTTTGTTTAAAGTTAATGCCATGTAAAAATGGGTAATAGGGGTATTATATTTGAATTTTAAGCAATCTTGTTCTTAAGGTTATATTCTTTATTTTCTTTTCATTTTCCTTTTACAATTTAATCTGACAGCGGGTCCAATTTTATATGTGTAGGAAATCCTTTGCCCAATATAGTCTTCCAGTAAATACAGGTTTTAAATAATGCAGTGTGGATATGGCTCATTATAGTCTCTAAATAATTACCAGGTCCCTTCAGTAAGGGGAAATACTTTTCTGATGGATCATTAGGAACACATTTGTGGCAGTCTTTGAAACCATTACTAATCATAGAGATGGTCTTAATTGCTTTCAAAGTGAAGAATTCTTTGAAATGTGAAGAATCATTTACTAAACTATCTGATTTGCTAGGCCAGACTTTCCTAAATTGGCTTAGTTTAAAATGGGTATACCTGTGCTTAAAAAGATCCAGAGACCTTCCACTTATCTGCAAATACAAAATTAGCAGTAATAACTGACAGTCAGCCTCCTTTCTCCCTGTCAGTTATAGGGACTATTTAAGGCTATATCTTTTTCATGCTTTTGAAGTAATGTGAGGTTTAGATTTGACTCCCTTTAATCTGAAACACTGACTTAGCTCCAAACCACTTAACTGCCTGCCATTTTGCACTGGGTGGGGAAAAACAGCAATATAATTTACTGTCCACATTTTATAGTTTTCCCTTAAAAAAAAAATCTTGCTTACACAGTTCCTGTATTTGCACAGACTAGAGAATGAAATGGCTTTTAAATGCAGCCCTGGCTGGGCAATGCCAGGAACCCACAGCAGCTGACAGGCCACTCTAGCTGGGGAAAGGCAATCAGAGATAAGGAGCCTCTCTGGAATAAAGGTGTCAGGAAGAGTGTGAGGGAAGATGTAGGCAGCACAGGTGGGAAGGGCAGAGGGTCATGGCTGGCCTACACTGCATAACTTATGTGCACATCTAGTCACACCTGGATGACAATTCTGTCATCAGTTTAGTCAGGCAGCAGCATTTCCTGGGCATTGACTCACTGCTTTAGAGTTTCTTCACCATTACCTTGTCTGAACCCTGGCTTCTTAGAGATCTAGCCAAAAGAACCTCTGGCCTTATGTATTATCTCTATTATTGAATGAACAGTGTCTGTCTCAGGGCTTGTCTAGGAAAACTGAATAAGAGGTGGGATTCCTGAGATCTCACCTTCAGAATCATGCTCCATCCCCCAAGAATCTTCCCCCAACTCCTGTTCCCTGTGCCCCACTGCTTCACATTTTGTCAGCATTTTTTAACTTCTTCTACTCAATATTCCCTTCCAGCTCCATCCATTCATGAAGCAGTTACTGAGCATCTGCCAGGGGAACCCACACACTGGACCCACACTCTGTATTAGTCAGGGTTCTTCAGAGAAACAAAACCAACAGGATTGTGTGTGTGTGTGTGTGTGTGTGTGTATGTGTATGTGTGTGTGAAATATGTGTATATATGCACCACACCTGGCTAATTTTTATTTATGTGTGTATATATATAATCAAACATATATGTATATTAATTTACATGTTTACATACATGTGTGTATGAATATGTGTATAAATACACATGTGCATATATTTAACTTAAATATATTTATATATACATATGTGTGTATATGTATAATATATACATATTTTATATATATACACACACATTATGTATGTATATATATACACATACCTGTCTTCCTGTGTGTATATATACATATATATACATGCACCAATATATACATATATACATATGGCTCTTGGCTTACATGTATACATACATGAAAACAGAATCAATAGGATATGTGTGTATGTGTATGTGTATACACACATATACATATATATACATCTGTATATACACATAGATACATCTGTATATACACATACACACACACATATCCTATTGATTCTGTCTTCATTATGTATACATGTAAGCCAAGAGCCATATGTGTTTATGTACACATTGGTATATGTATATATGTATATATACACACAGGAAGACAGGTGTGTATTTACATATATGTGTGTGTACATGTATAATATATGCATATTTTATATATATACACACATATATAGTATTTTAAGAATTTAAGATTTATTTTAAGAAACTGGCTCATGTGATTGTGGAGGCTGGCAAGCGTGTGTGTGTGTGTGTGTGTGTGTGTGCGCGTGTGTGTGTGTTTGCATACATACTCATGCCCCAATAGTATGTGTGTGTCTATCCATCTATATTTAATTGAAAAAAATTTTTAGGAGACAGGGTCTTGCTCTGTCACCCAGGCTGAAGTGCACTGGTGCAATCATAGCTCACTGTAGCCTTGAACTCCTGGGCTCAGGTGATCCTTCCACCTCCGCGTTCAGAATAACAAGCACTACAGGTCTGTGCTACTACATCTGGCTAATTAAAAACATTTAAAAATTTTTTTTGTAGATAGGGAGGTCTTGCTATGTTGCCTAGGCTGGTCTTGACCTCTAGGCCTAAAGCAATCCTCCTGCCTTGACTTCCCAATGTGCTGGGATTACGGACATGAGCCACAGCACCCAGCGTCTCTCTCTTGATTTATTTTAAGAATTTGGCTCGTGTAGATGTTGAGATTGGCAAATCCAAATTACGCAAGCCAGGCATGATGGTTCACACTTGCAGTCTCAGCACTTTGGGCAGGCAATGTGAGAAGATTGCCTGGAGTTTGAGACTAGCTTGGGCAACAAAGCAAGACCCTGTTTCTACAAAAAAAAAAAAATATGAGAAAAAAATCTTGCAGATTAAGGAACCAAGGAAGTGTTGAGGTTGAAGCTTGTATCTGAAGAAAGTCTGGAGATATAATTCCCTCTTCCTTAGGGAAGGTCAGCCTTTATTCTATTAAAGCCCTCAAATCATTGAATGAGGCCCACCAACATTATAAATAGTAATATGCTTTACTTAAAGTCTAGGTAATTTAAATGTTAATTTCACTATCCCTAGTCAAGTAATAATTCCTTCCTCTGGATTTCCAAAGCTCTTTGTTTATAGCTGCTATGGAACACACCACAAGGCTCATAACTTGATTTATAGTTATTTATTTATGCAAGCATCTTCCTATCTAGACATTTATTAGTCGAGGACAAGGGCCTATATTATTTTCCTTTGTAAGATTCACTGCCTATGATGACTGATTTTCTGCATTAATTTGGGTAGGCTATAGTATCCACATATTAGAGAGAATTCACAATATGAGAAATTCTTTAAACATATAATGCATGTCCACAAGATGCTGGGTGGCCACAAACATGCCTACGTTAGTGAGTGAAGGAGAGGGAGCAATCAAAACTGATTCCAAGTTTTCTCATTTAGCAACTGGGTGATTGGCGATGTTGTGACCAAGGCAAGGAAAATGGGAGGACTAGATCTGTGGGACGAAAAAAAAAATAAATTGAGTTTTTGTTTTGGAATATGTTGAATTTAAGACATCTGTGTGGAGACAGTTATACAATAGACAGAAATTTGGGTTCTAGGCTCAAAATTGCAGGTAGGACTAGAGATATACATTTGGTAACCACTCTATAAATGTGGCAATAGACGAGGGTAAATTGGAGATATGTAAACCTAGGAACATCTTCACCTGAAGGGCAGGTGGAAGAGGGGGAAGACTCGCCCAAGGACTAAGGAGAATAAGTTGGGGAGGTAGAAGGAGAATCTGAAGACTGAGAAATCTGCAGTGTCATGGAAATCAAAAGTGCTAAGGAAGGAGGTGGTGAGCAAGAAAGGGAAATGCTACAGAGAGATGAGTTAGAGTGAGGACTGAGGGGCCCTGGATTCCCCAGGTAGGAGGTCATTGGTGGTATGCTTTTGCTTTTGGTCAAGATCACGACCCATTTAGGGTAGACAGTCACATGCTGAGGACCTCTCTTTAGCCCTGCCCAATATACAGCATTCATCCTTTTGTACCCAACCAGTCCCTTCTCTCAATCCTTTCAGTGTTCCTTCTCAAGCCCACCTAACCCTACATTTCCTAGCAATAAACCTTCCCCAAACCAGCACCCCGTTTTAGCTTCAGGCCCCAACTCTGTGCTTGCCCAGACACCCCATTCCCTCAGCTACCACCACTATGACCTTCCGTCTGTCTCCAGTCCCTTTCAGTTCTTTTTGGTATTTTTCTGATTGTCGAATCACTTGTCTAGCACTCCCATATCAGTCCCCAGGCCTGAATCAGTTCCTCTACTTCCCTCTTTTCCTTCCCTGTTCCTAGGCATACTTCCCACCCACCAGTGGCACTGCCATTTTCCCCAAAGTCCTGTCAGTACATCATGTACCAGCTCTCACCTGTACCCACAGTTTTCCTGGCACCAGGCCTATTGTTCTCAATCTTTGGAGACTTGACTGGCCAGCCTAGACCTACTTTTCTTTGCCTGTCTCTCACCTTTCTGGTTTCTCCTTTCACTTCGGAGGCTATTTTACTATCTGGATTATGTTCCTTTCCTAATCTTGTATCTATCCTTTTTCTTTATATGCTAGTTTTTTTTATAAAGAATGTTTTAAAAAGCCATTATCCTTCAGATATACATAATGCAATATTTATTGTTGCAATGCTATGACTGACACTTGATTCAAAATACTTGGAAGTGGGGGCAAGTGAGTGAATATAAATGAAGAAACGATGGGTCATAAGTTGAAGCTGGTCATGGGTCATTGTTGAAGCTGATTTGTACATGGGTACATAATTTATATTATTCTTTCTACTTTTATATATGTTTAAAATTTTCCAATACAAGATTCTAATGCAGATTAAATTGATATAAAGCAAACTAATATTTATTAGAAAAGAAAACTTAAATTGATATAAAAAATACTACAGATATGGCAAAACTCATGAAGGTAATATTTGAATGCCTGGTGTTGGGAAGACACTAAAGCAATAGAGAAGGAGCTCAGAATGGGTGGGGGATGGAGCATTACAGCTTGAGAGGAAGGAAAGAAGCCTTGGTAATTATGTTGTTTAGGCCTAACCCTCGCGGTGAGGAGTCCATAGACTCTTCAGGGAGTAAGGGGTTGAAGAACAGGTGGGAAATGAAAGAACACTTTTGAAACAGCCATTGTTGGGAAGAGGAAGGAAGCCAGTCAGAGGTTAGCAGCCGCTGCAGTTGGAGAACGTGAATCTGCAGGAGAGTGACTCGCCAGTGTCTTCGCAACTTAAATGGTCTTCTAGGTGACTCTAGGAGGAGCCCTTACAGGTGCTTCAGCCTTTCTGCAAAAAAAAAAGAAGCATCTTCCTTAAATCAGCTGAGATATAAACTGCCCATGTAACCCATTTGTCCCTTTAAAATCTGTTTTACATATTGAGTTTCAGGGAGGATTTCCATAGAAAAAAGTTCCACTGTTAAAATAATTTGACTAGATCAGCAATATCCCTGATATAGCTCTGTACTTTCTGCTGTGTTATGCACTTGCTGCTACTTTTGTTGTGGGTGTTAAGTAGGACACACTGTAGGATGATGGATATTGAGTCAATCTCAAAGGAAAGGGAATGTTGAGAGTGGCTCTTGCTCTTTGGAGTAGTTTATAGAGCTCTATCTGCTCTGTTTGGCTAAGGCAGTGGTTTTCAACCTGTGTGTGTGTGTGTGTGTGTGTGTGCGTGCACCTGCACATATAATTTCAAGAGGTTCAAAGACAAGAGATTCTAGTCAAAATCCCAAATCCAAGCCCTGTAGCAGGAGGGCTTCATGGGAACATGCCCACTTGTGTTTAGCAAACAGAGGGTTTATTTGTGGCTCTCAGAAATGATGAGCAGTATTGTCATTGAGATTGTTTCTTTCACAGGCCTCTGATGTTCAAACTTGACTTTCCTATCTCAGTCCAGGAGCACTTACCAAGAGTTTTTCATTTAAGTTTGACTCAACGTCTGTTATCTCTTTGATGCTAGATATGTGCTTTACAAATACAACACTTGTAACAGTATGACATGTCCATATAATACAAGTTGTGTTTTAATTAATATTTATAAAGATAATTCTGTGTGCACAGACATATGGTGGGTCAGTAGTCATTGTGTTATGTTTAAGAGGGAGAAGAGAGGTGACTGACATGTATTGAGCACTTAGGTTACAGTAGGTGCTCTGGAGCTTATTTAGTTAACATAGAATTGCCATTAGATAGATAATCACTTTTTCTATTTGAAAATGCAACAACATTTGCAAATAGGAAATGATCAGAAATAGCCAGGCACAGGGGCATGCACCTGTAGTCCCAGCTACTCAGGAGGCTGAGGCAGGAGAATTGCTTGAACCCGGGAGGTGGAGGTTGCAGTGAGCCAAGATTGTGCCACTGCACTCCAGCCTGACAACAGAGCACAACTCCGTCTCAAAAAACAAAACAAAACAAAAAACAACAAAAAAAGAAAATAATCAGAAAGTCTAATATGTTTGCCCAGAAGACCAGCTAATGAGTGGCAGAGTTGGCATTGAAACCCAGGTAGATCAATCTTCTAAAGCAGCAGTCCCCAACCTTTTTGGCACCAAGGACCAGTTTCCTGGAAGACAACTTTTTCATAGATGGATGGCAGTGGGGTGGGGATGGTTTCCAGATGAAACTGTTCCACCTCATCTTAGCAGGCATTAGTTAGATTCTCATAAGGAGCCCGCAACCGAGATCCCTCACATGCACAGTTCACAAGGGTTTCCTCTCCTGTGAGAATCTCATGCCACCACTGATCTGACAGGAGGTAGAGCTCAGGTGATAATGCTCATTCACCTACTGCTCACCTCCTCCTGTGCGGCCCGGTTCCTAACAGGCCATGGACCACTACAAGGGGTTGAGGACCCCTGTTCTAAAGTTTTTGCTTGATAGAGAACACTGGGTATTTACTGGGTTTTGGCCACCTTGTATCCATGTCTCTCTTCTTTAGAGAGGTATTATTTCATCATCCTCCCATCCCTGCCCCCCATTCTATGATGTGCCCTGAAACTATTCATCAAGATTCTTGGCTGCATAACCCAAGCTAGGCTAATTACATTCTCTGTGAGTTGTTTGAATTTTCCGTTGAGAGATTCATAGACAGAAAATTTTTCTGGAACTCATTCTTTCTAGTGAACACCGTGAAAGAGCTAAATGTTGGTACCCGCTACCTTGACTCCCTGAACTACCCTATTGCTTCTCTAGACTTCTCTTTGTTTCTCTAAGTGATTTAATATCCTTTAACAAGCCCATTTCTTTTGTAGGTTAGGTGATGCTATGGACTGAATAATGTTCCTTCAAAATACATATGTTGAAGCTCTAACCCCCCAGTGTAGTACTATTCGGAGTTAGGGAGCTTGGGAGGTAATTAGGTTCAGGTGATATCACAAGGGTTGGACCTTCATGATGGAATTAGTGCCTTTATAAGAAGAGACACCTGAGAAACTTGTTGCTATCTCTGCCATGCAAGGACACAGTGAGACGGTGGCCGCTGCAAGCTGAAGAGAGCCCTCACCAGAAACCAATTATGCTTTTACCCTCATCTTAGACTTCAGCCTCCAGAATGATTATAAAATAAACTGCTGTTGTTTAAGGCATCCAGTCTTCGGTATTTTGTGATAGGAACCTGAGCTGATTAGTACGGATAGGTAGTTTCCATTGCTTCCCATAAAAGAATCTGACTACTTTACAAAATGACAGATGAGAAGGCATATTTTACCTTGTAGTACTTTGGCTCTGAGATGGAGAAGAAAGAAGGACATTGGTTAAAGCAGCAAATTTAGTGACTTGCTATCATCTCTAGATAGAAAAAGTTTGGTGAATTAGGAAGAGGTTGAAACTATTTCATAGTGTGTGATTTTGGAATTATTTCTGGGTTATACTTATTCTTACTCTCCTGTATCTTGCCTGCATATTCCTTATTCCTAACTTAATCATGATTTAGCTCTTACATGGTGGAGACTTAGAATATTAATTGGCCCAGGATACCTTTTTCTTTAGGCTGCAGAACTGGTGAAATGAAAGCATAAACCTAGGAAGTGGTCTGCTAGGAAGAAAAGCTGTACTGAAACGGGCATCTGAAGTTTTCTTTCTACTTGTTTGCTTTGGTCTTAAAGAATGTTAGAAATTCCTACTGCAGGAATTTCTTCGTTGGCTCACAGTCATCTCTTCTAATATAGGTTTGTCTTTTATTTTTCAAGCTTTATTTTGATCTAGATGTCTCTTTGTTATTAGAGAAATGCATCCCACGAAATGATTCAGTTCTGAGAAATCAAGCCAGGTAAAGATGAAATGTAAGGTTTCATCAACTCTACTAGTTTTCATCTGCTTTTAAAGATATACACCCTCCTATCAGGATTTCTTGGAATCATCTACATGTTTTCCTATTAGTTACAGACATTATGAGCTTTCACGGTATCCTAGCGATCATGTAGTTCACCCCTCTTGTCTTACAGACGAGGAAATAGATGCCTAGAGAGGTAACTGGCTTGTCAATAATTATGTAGTTAATTTGTGACTAAGTAGGAACTTGAAATCAGTTTTTCAGATTTCCAGTTCAGCTTTCATTCTACTTCTACAAACTGCCAACTAATTGACCAAGCCAAAAGAATAAAAGCAATTCTCATTCAACCCAAACTAAAGAAAAATATGGCAAAGAAGAAACAGAGTTTTCAAAGTACTGAGTTTCATTGAGCAAAAGGGGAAGATTTGGAGCCATGTGGAAGAAAGAGGCAGAGAGGTAATGCTTTTTGGAAGGATTATTTTTAAGCTTACTGCCTGATTGCTTTATTTTCTGGGCATGTGCCTGCATGTTTATTTCATGGGTTAAATGATCCCTTTAAAGTAAATGAAACAGTGTCTTATTGCCTTGCAAACCAAAATTTAAATAATTTTTTTCCCTTGGGAGTTTGTCACATTAAATCCGCTCGGTTTAAGCATCTATGTTGAAAACAGGCTAAGGGGAGCTGGAACTTCATCATTTCTCTAATTGGTGCCTGTGCCTTCTTGCCTTTGGAGAAGTGAATGTTGTCTGGCCATCCTGCTTATGTTCCAGCTCGAGTGACTATCCAGGGTCTGCTTGATAATTCTTTTATTCCTGGACAACCACGCCCTAGGTCAGGATAGTCTGTTTTCACTATGGGCCAGCTGTTCCAGGATTATTTTTTCAGGGTTGGAAACCACAATTTTGGACTCTGAAGCAATAGCCTGAGAATAAAAGTGTAAAGGAAAAGGTCAAATAACATTTTGTGGGATTATTTGCTTTCTATTTGAAAGCTAAGGAAGTCTGTCTTCAGTGTTTTTTAGTACCCCTACTCTAAACATATTGCTCTAAACAACATGACGAAAAGTCATAAATATTAAGTGAAAACACACGTTCCTCTTCTTTCCTCTAGGCAACAAAAGCAAATATCAAAAAAGAGTAAAACAGTTGGAATTTATAATCTTCCTTCTGAACTAAGAGTTACTTCTTCATAACCCTAAGGGGCTTGGGTTCTGGGCCTGGGCTTCCAAATCCCACTGTGTGTAAATAAAGAACAAAGCTTAAAGCAAATATTTTAGTGAGGAAAACAACTTTGGAGCAATCCTTACCATAATGGGCTGCTGGAGTTGAGTAATTAGTAGCTATAGCATTTAGGGCAGGGTTTTAGGAATTCAGTCTCTGTAGTTGAAAGAATTTGCCATGTCATAAGGATTTGTGTCATAAGAAAATTTAGTGAAGTTTTTGAAACAAACAAAAGGAAAGTAATAACCATCAAGTTCAATGATTGAAATTGGCTGTATTTTGTCAGGTTGTTCATTTTTTCTCCTTGTATTTATATTTTCAAAGCTTTGAGTCCTAAATTCCCATGATTTTTAATAAAGATCAACAATAATAAACACAAACATTTAAAAATTAGTTAGTAATTGTATCTCCCCAATATGATATATATTTTATCATAATAGTTTCTAATTCTTTTCATGCATATAGATTTTATAATATTTACAGTCAGAATATTTTATATTATACTTTTTTATATAACATTCTGTCTTGACATTAAAATTATCCATGTTTTTAGTCTTATAAACAATTGCCTTTTTAAATGACTGATTAATATTTCATAGTATCTATCCCAATTTGCTGACTGCTGTTGGCAACTTAGCCTTCAACTTATTAAAGTATATTATAGAAATGTAAATGATATAATAAACAACATTGTATTGACATCTTAACGTATATACCTTTTTATTTTATTATTCAGTTGAATTTTTATGAATAAATTCTCAGAAATGTTATAATAGTTAAAATTGTGAACACCTTTATGGTTCTTGCTATTTATGGACATATGCTTTCTAAAGTGTTTATATAGAATGACTGTATAACTTTCTCTACAATTTTATATATATTTGGTATTATCATTTATTTGCTTTAATTTGCATTTCCTTGCTTATTAGGGGGATACACATTTTTCTTTGTGGATTTTGTTATTGTTTTTGCTAGTTATATTTATTTGTATATGAATTCTGTGCTATCGTTTGGATATTTGATCCACCCAGACTTCATGTTGAAATTGTGGGGGTGTTTGGGCCTTGGGGGGAGATCGCTCATGAATAGATTAATGTCCTTCCTGATGTCAGGAGGGAGTTGGTGAGTTCTTCCTCTATTAGTTCCTGAAAGAACTGGTTGTTGAAGAGTCTGACGCCTTCCTTCTGCCTTTCTTGCTTCCTCTCTTGCCATGCAATCTGCACACACTGGCTCCTCTTCTCCTTCCACCATGATTGGAAGCAGCCTGGTGCCCTCACCAGAAGCAGATGCTGGTGTCATGCTTCCTGTACAGTCTGCAAAACCATGAGCCAAATAACTTCTTTTCTTTATAAATTATCCAGCCTCAACATAAGATGAGCTAACTTGTTTAATCTGTTTTATAATTTCTCTAAGGAACAGTACACGTTGACTACTGGATACTTGACTACCTATGCCATAGTAATCTTCAGACCACGAGCATTAGAACATTTTTTTCTTAGGTGAGATTTATCTGAAATCTCTCACTGCATTTTACATTTAGCTGATGTAACTATTAAATTTGTATAATAAAAAAGTTATCTTGCTTCTTGCTGTGTCCTCACATGGCAGAAGGAGAGAGAGCACAAGCTCTCTTGTGCCTCTTATTATAAAGATACTAATTCCATCATGACAGCCCAACCCTCATGCCCTTATCTAAACCTAACTACCTTCCAGAGGCCCCGTCTCTAGATACCATGACACTGAGGCATCAACATATGAATTTTGGGAGGGACACAAACACTTAGTCCTCTTCTTTCTCAGGCCACTCCAGTCTACCTAAATACACAGCATCCTAATTTATTTATTCTTTATTATTATTATTTTTTGAGATGGAGTCTTGCTCTGTTGCCCAGGCTGGAGTACAGTGACGCAGTCTTGGCTCACCACAACCTCTGCCTCCCAGGTTCAAGCAATTCTACTCTCTCAGCTTCCCGAGTAAATGGGACTATAGGTACGTGTCACCATGCCCAGCTAATGTTTGTATTTTTAGTAAAGGCATGGTTTAACTACATTGGCCAGGTTGGTCTCAAACCCCTGACATTGTGGTCCACCTGCCTTGGCCTCCCAAAGTACCTGGATTATAGGTGTGAACCACCACGCCCAGCCTACAGCTTCCTAATTAATTAAGGGGAGCTTGGTGACTCTTAAAGATGGGTAAATTTTCATATCTGATTAAGTTTTTTTTTTTTTTTTTTTTTAAACGGAGTTTCGCTCTTATTGCCCAGGCTGGAGTGCAGTGATGCAATCTTGGCTCACTGCAGCCTCTGTCTCCCAGGTTCAAGTGATCCTCCTGCCTCAGCCTCCCAAGTAGCTGGGATTACAGGCATATGCCACCATGCCTGATTTTTTCATGCTTTTAGTAGAAACAGGGTTTCACCATGTTGATCAAACTTTTAAAAATCGAATTAATAGTTATAGAACACAATGAAACAAACCAAGAAAGAACAAGTGGAAAGAAAGTAGCTAGAGCAATTAATGTCAAGTTAATTCAATCACTAAGCATAATTTGTCTTGTGGGTATTGATGATGTCTTGTGGTGTGTGTGGAGATTTAAGAATGTATTTCACAGTGACATGGATGGAAATGGAAACCATTATCCTTAGCAAACTAACACAGGAACGGAAAACCAATTATCACTTGTTCTCACTTATAAGTGGGAGTTAAATGATGAGAACATATGGACACATAGAGGGGAATAACACATACTGGGGCCTTTTGGAGGGTGCTGGGTGGGAGGCGGGAGAGGATCAGGAAAAATAACTAATGGGTTCTAGATTTAATACCTGAGTGAGAAAATAATCTGTACAACAAAACCCCATGACACAAGTTTACCGATATAACAAACTTGTATATGGACCCCTGCACTTAAAGTTTTTTTAAAAAAACCTATTTCAGTGATAGGAATGCTGTTTTTCACATCTTACAGCTCATATATTCTGAATTTTGAGCCCCTGTCTTGAACAACAGGAATGGAGCTTCCTACCAAAGAGGTAGGTCCCAGAACTGTAGGGATCTTAGCAGTACTTGGACCTACCTCTTTGGTACTTCGCCCTGGGCCTCTTCATTTCACTTCCCACCCACACTCCTTGTCCTGAGCTCCCACTTATCAAATGGCATCAGGCTTGTTACTCATTTGACTATTTCTTTTTTTCTCTTGTGAGTCAGAAATGATTCAATATCCTGGCAAGGGTTGGGAAGGCCAGTATTTTTAAAGAGCTGTCTTATAGGTAAATACAAACATAATAATTTGTGTGTTTGAAAACATTTTTAAGTATATTCTTTACTAATTCTTAAGCTTGAAGAGATATCTTAGGATAAAAAAATTGTATTAGTTGATAAAAAATGTAGTTTGCAGAGTCTGGATAACTCTTATTGGTACATGGTAAAAAGTGTAAATTACAATAAAGGTATACAAGGAAAAATGAATTTCCCTCTCATTTCACATTCCTAGGTCTCTCTGCCTCCCTTCAGAGGCAACTGCTACTAAGTACTTGCTAGTACCCTTCCAGAAACACTCTCTACATAATCAAACTTAAATATTGTTTATATAGCAACCTTTAAGAAAACTCAATTAGAAACATACTATATACATCTTGGTTATTATTATATTTAACTTAACCATGTTTTGTTTCTTAGAAATTGTTCTACATCAACACAAGTGGCTTTATCCTGTTCTGTGGTCCTATGAAGAGGATATGCCTTAATTTATTAAAGTAGTCCTCTAATAATAGGTATTTAGGTTATTCCTAGTCTTTTTTTTTTTTTTTTTTTTTTTTTTT